>NC_140974.1:40117084-40219584 GCF_056783735.1 Eptatretus burgeri | reverse complement strand
AATGATTGGTAGTGGGTTTTAAACACCCGATAAATAATCTGAACCGTCAAGGTCGGCGATAACACCGCTCGGTTATCCCTGTAGCACGGAACGAACCGCTTGAGCGGTTCATGTCCTAAGCCGACCTGCGGCGTGGTGCAACCCCTCGGTAGGTTACCCGCGCGGGTATTTAGGTATATCAACATTCGGCGATTCACCCTATTTCGCGCGGGTGGAATGTGGACGGGGTTGTGGTGAGGTTAAACCCACACCCGTGACTGGCTCCTGGCAGTAGTTCCAGGAGGGTTACGACTGAATTGTCCATCTGGTGGGCGACGCGGCTGCCATTAGAGGTATGCGGCCAATCACATGCCAGGCGGGCCAGAATTCGTAACAGTGGTGTCCGGGAGTGGGATTCGAATCCATCCCGTCTCCAACTAAATTCACGGAACCAGATCAGGGGTGAATGAAGCGACCCTCTGTGTTCCCCAAATTACGAGCATTTAAATTATTCCGCGAAATAAGATGGCTTTTCAAGGCGAACGGGTGCCGGGTGGCATAGGTATGTCTTATAATGAAGAATCCATGGCCCGGGACGGTTCCTTTTGTAATTTTAATCCACGGGGGAGCTCAACCCCATATACTGAGCACGGACATTGCCGGCAAACGGAGTCGCACAATGGCGGCGCGATCGCACCTCGGCGCGGCAGGCGGCTATTTTTAGCACAACGAACGGCAGGACACGAGGCGAGTGCTTTCAGACCACGTGGTCGCGGCAGGCGCCATGGCAGGTGTGGCAGGATGCCAGAGCATGCATTGACGGGCTTCGGAGACAAGTGTCGAAGTCCTTGAAGCGGTGGAGGAATGGTGACAACTGTATAGGGGAATTGCATTCGTTTTCCTTTGAATTGGACGAGGCACGGCGGCACATCGAGGCACGGCGGCACATCGACAGGGTTCATGAGGATTACGTGCGGACGGAGTCACAACGATGGGCCGATGTACAGGAAGAAAGGAGGGAGGAAGAACAAAGGCAAACAAAGCTACAAAAGGAAAAATGCGAACACGATTTGGAATTTAAAAAACTGAAGGAAGAGGTAAGATCAGGCAAAAAGATAATCGAAATCCGAGAAGAGACGATAAAAAGAGGAGAGAAAAATCTGGAACAAGAGAAGAACGAACTGAACGAAAGAATAGAGGAAGAGCAAATTAGTAATTCCCGGGATAGAAAGAACTTGGAAGAAGAATTGAGGGCAAAGTTGGAGGAGGAAAAACAGGAACACGATGTGGAATTAAGACGGCTGCAGGGGGAGGTAGAAGAAGGCAATCAGAAAAGAGAAAGACTAGAAAAGACGATAAAAGAAGAAAAGGAATGGCAGGAAGAACTAAAGGAATACGGGAAGAAAATGTACGAAATGAGGAGGGAAGCAAGGGAAAGTTGTGCGGAAAGGAGGGAAGAAGCATGCAAATTGGAAGAGGAACTATTGGAAAAAACTTCTGAGATACTGAAACACGAAACCAAAGAGAGAGGATTACAAAACGAACTAAGGATGTTAAAAGAAGAGAGGAAGAGAGCGGAAAATGAAACGTTGAGGAAACGCACTGTACAGATCAAACAGTTGGAAGCCAAAGCAAGGTTGGAGTGTGCGGAGATGAGAAAGGAATTAGAAAAGAAAGCTTCGGAGTTACAGAAACACCAAAACAAAGAGACGGAACTACAAAACGAGCTGAGGATGTCGAGGGAAGAAAGAACGACAACAGAGAATGAAACGTTCAGGAACCACACTGCGCAGATCGAACAGCTGGAAGCGAAGGCCAGATTAAAGAATGAGGAGCAAGAAAGAGTACTGAAAGAACAAAGAATGAGACAGGAGAAGGAAATCAGCCAACTGAAGGAAACCACGAGATTGCAGAATGAGGAACAAGAAAGACAGTGGAATAAAGAACACAAAGAACAAGGAATGAGACAGGAGAAAGAAATCAGGCAATTGAAGGAAATAACAAGATTGCAGAATGAGGAACAGGAAAGACAGTGGAATAGAAAACAAAAAGCGTATGAATTTGAAACTGAACGACAAAAGGAAAAAAAATAGGTTGGAGTACGAGGAGAAAGTGAAGGAGCAAGGAATGAAGCAGGAAGGAGAAATCAGTCAATTGAAGGAGTCAACGAGATTGAAGAGGGAAGAACGAGAGGAACAATGGGATATAAAAAAGAACATGAATTTGAGGTTGACAAATTGAAAGAAAAGGCGAGGCTGGAGTGCGAGGAGATAGACAAAGAACAGCGAATGAAACAAAAAAGGGAAATTAACCAAATGAAGAAAAACACGAAACTGGAGAAGGAAGGACAGGAGAGGAAACGAGGAAGAGTAGTGAGAGAGCAGCGAATGAAACATAAAAAGAAGATTGACCAAATGAAGCAAACCACGAAACTGGAGAAGGAAGGACAGGAGAGGAAACAAGGAAGAGTAGTGAGAGAGCAGCGAATGAAACACAAAAAGGAAATGAGCCAATTGAAAGAAACGATGAGATTGGAGGCTGAAAAGCATGAGGAACAGTGGGAGAGAAAACAAAAACTATACGAGTTTGAAATTAACCAGCTCGAGGGGAGAGCAAAATTTGAGTCCACCGAGATGGAAAAACTCCGGAAAGAGAACAAACAACTCAAAAAGCTCCGAGAGGATGAACGACTCAAAAGGAGCCAGGAAGTAGAACAGCACAATGAGGTGGGATGTGTGACAGCACCACAGGGGATAATGTTAGTGGTGCTGGACTTTATTGACATCACTCGTCGGATGAAACAACAATTAGGGCAAACCCTGAAAATGGAGACAGTGGAAATAATAATGGGAGCCCAGGTGACTGAAACATGTAAGACGAGACACGAGGTGACGACATCCGAAAAATCAAGAGACGAAGATCCAGGAAGAAACTAATAAACACGAAGAGATAAAAGAAATAAAATGTATAGAGACTCGGGAGATAGAAAAAATAGAGGAGAGATTACACGATAAAGACGGGGTGAAAGACGAGCACACACACATGGAGTTAGCGAGGCTTAATGGGGGTGAGCTGGCGGACTGTGTCGTGACCCGGTGCAAGTAGCTGGATAGCCTCCTTCAGAAACGGAGGGAGACGCTATGCTCCCTTGAAGCTTATCTCGACCAGGTGGGTTCGGTCGTGTGAAGCGAGTTAGAGGGGGCGAGTGCTGTGGACAGGTGCACGTGCAGATTGGGTGGGTATGGAGACCCCGGGACCCCTAGTGGTGGCGCGAATCCCCAGTGTGGTTGTGCAGGTGTGAGTGTGTGGAGATGCGTGCTTTCCAGCACGCATGGTGTGAGTGAGACCCCCAGTCCAAGTGAAATGTTGTGCGTGAGTGAAAGGCCGAGTGTGAGAGAGCGGTATGCAAGGGAGATGACGGTCGGCATGCGGGAGCACGCAGCCGCGTCTCCGAGTGTGAATGTCATGGAATGGTGTGTGAGAGTCGTGACATGTGGGAGTGCGTGTGTTGAATGGAGACGACGACGGCGACAGATAAGGGACAGAGGCCTGGTAGCGGCCATAGCTGGATTGGGAACCGCGCTGGGTTTGCACGGCGGCGAGCGCAAGGTTCGTGCCATGCTGCGCACGAGGCCGCCACGTGCGCGCTTGCGGGAGTGAAACCCGGTCCGTAAACGCCCACGGTGGATGTTGCCGATCCCGCGGACTGACAAAAGGTAGGCTGGATTACGGATTTGGACCGGATGGGTTCTCCACCCGAGTGTGTGTGTGAAGCTCCGACGGGCAGAGCACATGTGTTCGTGTGGGGAACCCCTCGAAACGCGAGGCTTGTTTTTTTTGATGCGCAGGGTGACGTCATGGCTGCACGTGTGGTTGGAATCCGGCAGGAGGGTGAATCCCTGTCGGATGGTGCCGTCCCGGAGGGACGAGGTACAAGGTGCGCGAACAGCTGCCATGACGTCACGTAAAAGAGCGCAGGTTGCGAGTTGCCGTGCTGGTGCTGCGCGAATAGAAAAAAAAAAAAGCAAGCCTCGCTTCGGGTGAACAGGATTCCCGGGCAAGGGGTAGAATACCCCCCTGCCAGGGCACAGGTCACAACTAGTTCGGGGGAAGGGTTAGCTTAGCGAGACCGGCTCCATGGGGCAGTCCTCATGGAGCCCGTGGAATGGATTAGTTAGAGGGATTCAGTTTAGATTTAGGATGAGAAATGGAGTATGGGATTATTTGGAGACAGTGACAGACTGTGAGTGTATAGAGGGGATGTAGCTTAGCTGCGTAGGGTTAAAAGGATGTGCTACTAGTTTAAGGGATGACGTGGGAGCACGAGTTAGTTAGGGGAAGTAGTGAGCAGAATGGCAGAATTCAGCAGTGTGTGTTGAAGAGTATTGAGGTGGAAACATGTTGAGTGAGTGAGGCCAGTGGGCCTGAGTGTATGGAGTGAATGTGGTATGCATGGTGCGATGAGTGATTGGGGGAGAGGAGTGATTCACGCCCAAGGGACCCCGGGGTCAGAGTAAAGTGAGTTAGGGGGTTAGTCAAATTGACAAAATGGAGGTCGTTTTGCTGTTGGTGGGGAAGTAGGCTCGAAACCCATTTGGAGGGGTGCAGGAGCCCTGTTGACGGGCTGGGAGCGTGGCTGCGAATGGTGAGTATCGCTGAGTGGGTCTCCCGGGCACCGGGCTAGTCGGCCACAGTAGGCCAAGGGTCCATGGGGGGCCGGGATAGCGTAGTGGGCACGGGTGGCCCGCATGATGCGGGGCCCGTGGCGCCAAATGCCACGGGGGCAGTGTACTGGGCACGGGCGACCCTCGGAAAGGGACCCGGGGTGCCAACACGCCACGTGGGCATCAAGGGGGAGAAGCTGAGGAGGGCATTCCCCAGTTTTTAGGGAGCCGGTAGGCTCTTAGGCAGTGTAGTGCCCGGGGGTGCTATCGTTGGGGAATCGGCAGAGGGTAGTTCCTGCCAAGGGAGCCACGCGTCCCAGCCACGAAACCGTGCAAAGGCACGAGGGAAAATTGGAGGGCGAGGCCTGAAATTGTAAGGACACCAACACAGGCGACGGGAATCTGGGTTGATAGAACCGATAGTTTAAGCGAGAGGCGCTTGTTGCAAGCCCCGGGGTAGTTTAAAGGTTAATGGATAGGGTAGATAGGAAGTGTACCCCTCCGCACCATCCATCCCTTCGCTCTCGTTGTGGGCCGCTGGACCCACTTTGGGTTAAGATCGCTGAAATCTGAGGAGGCCATTCTGAGGCTTGAATTGGGCCTCGACACAGGACGCGAGCTCTCCCTTATTCCCCTCTGGGAAGGGAACGTAGGGGTTGGGAGTAGGCAAGGAGACGATAGGTTAGCCGAACAGAGACATAAAGGGGGTTAGGAGACGAAATTATAGTGGGGGAAGTAAAAATAAAAACAAAAACGTAAGTTGGGGCTAAATTGGTTTTTAGAAATTAAGGGGGTGGGTATGGACAGAGACAGGCAAAGGCGATAAGTTGGGAGGGAGACAGTAGGGTAGTTAGGGGGGTAGCCAAATTGACAAAATGGAGGTCGTTTTCTGTTGGTGGGGAAGTAGGCTCGAAACCCATTTGGAGGGGTGCAGGAGCCCTGTTGACGGGCTGGGAGCGTGGCTGCGAATGGTGAGTATCGCTGAGTGGGTACCCCAGGCACCGGGCTAGTCGGCTGCAATAAGCCAAGGGTCCATGGGGGCCGGGATAGCGTAGTGGGCACCTGTGACTGGCTCCTGGCGGTAGATCCAGGAGGGTCACTACTGACTTGTCCATCCGGTGGGCGACGCCGCTGCCATTAGAGGTACGCGGCCGATCGCACGCCAGACGGGCCAGAATTCGTAACAATGTGTATGTATGTATGTGTATATATATACATATATATACATATATATATATATATATATATATATATGTATATATATATATATATACAGTAATCCCCCGTTTCTCGTGGGGGTTATGTTCCAAACCCTGCCGCGGTAAGTGAAAATCCGCGATGAATGGAAGCCTCCACAAAACACATTTTAAACACATTTTAATCTCAATTAAACACATAAAAACATTTGAAGCATAAAAATGCTTACTCTAAACTCAGTAACGTTGCAAAAACATTGTGATGGGCAGTTGCTGGCGGTGTTTCTTCATGGTGGTGTGGAGAGTTTTCGCCATTGTTGCTAAGCGTTCAAGTGATAGGCCTTCGTCGTCGTGCTCCTGCGATGGAACAGATTGTTCCTCCTCTTCCTCGCATGCAGACTTCGTAAGCTCAGCCAAATTCTCATTCGTTAATGGGTCAGCGTTGGTTTCGATGAGGTCATTCACTTCGTCGTGCATCATGTCGTTGAAGTCTCCTCTTAGAATCTTTTCCAGCTTGACCGCCTTATCGATTACCGAATGGTGAATTTCGTCTGGAGAAAAGGCCTTGTATTCGTGGACGCATTCTGGTCAAAGCTTCTTCCAACAGGCATTTAAGGTTTCTTTTTTCATTTCTTGTAGAGCCTTCTGAATTATTTGGAGACACGTTGCTATCGTGAAATCACGCCAATACGCCCTCAGAGAAAAATTGTCGTCGGAATCCATGGCCTCCACGAGGTGCTGCAGCGCGCTGCGAATGTAAAGCGCTGATGTTGGCTTCGTCCTTCTTGATGTAGCGTATGGTCGATTCATTCAAACCGTAATGGCGCCCAACCGCGGCAAACGTTTTTCCTTTGGGCGACATCGTAGGGCTTGGAGAAAAAAACGTAGAAAATATCTGTTTCGTTCACAAGCGAAACACTCAAGACAGCGAGAGTGCGCCTCGTGGGCAGCAGCCAATCAGCGCCAAGGAGAAATGAATCGCGCGCTCTCTGTCTTTGTCGCGTGCGTTGTGTCGACAAACATACAAATTTTTTTTTGTTGTTTGTTTTATTATGAAGATACTTTCGAGCACCACGCGTTATAATTTATTGCTTAAATAATTTATATTTTATATATTATTACCGCGATGTACCGGGGGAATCCGCAGAAAAAAATTAGTTACGTTCCAAGGGAAAACCCCCGATGAACCGGGGGCGCGATAGGTGAACCGCGATGTAGCGGGGGTTGACTGTATGTATAAATATATATATATATATATATATATATATATATATATATATATATATATATATATATATATATATATATATATATATATATATATATATATATATATATATATATGAGGCGTCGTGAGGAGGAGTGATGTAAGGGACACATCGGCCATTTTGGAGTTAATGCCATATAGCACTATTTTAACCCTTACCCTATCATCCGAGCCGATCATCATCATATCATTAAAAATGTCGCTTCCATCACTCCTCCTCACGGGGCCTCATATATATGTGTGTGTGTGTATATATATATATATATATATATATATATATATATATATATATATATATATATATATATATATATATATATATATATATATATATATATATATATATATACGGTATATCAAAAGATCAAAGCAAGTTTTGTGCAGCTCTTGTGATTTGGAAATACTCTCTAGCCTAATGGGACATTTTATTTATTTATTTTGTTTTAGCACCATCACGAGCTGATGGTTGCTTGCCAAATACAAAGAAGGTCTGACTTTGGACTCAAGATTGTTGAACGTGAATGTTGGTATATACCTGTAAGATGTTGCGCATCATTTTCAGAGGAAAATTTGCTTTCTATTGTGTTTGTGTCAATGCTGATGTTGACCACTTTCCTCAGAGGGACTATAATTCAGTGTTTTGCATCGACCAAATGCTGCATCACCATTGTTTAAACTCCTTATTTCTTGTGACCCAGAACTCAGAATCCTCCAAAGCGCTGCCTCAAGAGCCGTGTTGGCCACGGGAGACTCACTATGATTTGGTGGAAGAGGTGGAGCGCCTGGAGAAACAAACGCAGGATATTCCTGCAGAAGCCGTGATGCCACAAGAGAACCAGAATCAGAAGCAGCCAATGGTTATTTACAGGGGCTATAGTTGAGGAGAGGAATTGACCCTTGTAGTGAGGCTTGATGCGAGGAATGTCAATCAAATCCTGGACGTCGCTCCATTTTGTCGCTTGGAATGGCGTTTATGATTGCTTTTGCCTAAAGAGGAAAATGGCTGGCATACATTTGCTTTTTTTTACAAGAAGACTGCTGTGTGTGTGTGTGTGTGTGTGTGTGTGTGTGTGTGTGTGTGTGTGTGTGTGTGTGTGTGTGTGTGTGTGTGTGTGTGTGTGTGTGTGTGTGTGTGTGTGTGTGTGTGTTTTTTTCCATGTCGAGGCTCGTGTAAGAGCTCGCCTTTTGTGCAATCTTGAACCATTGTTGCTTGAGTAACCATCCATGCATGGTGCTAACGTGTGACAATTTCATTGACCTTCTGCCAACACACATGGAGGCATCCCAGCATTTATTCCAAATTCAGATTTTTCTTCACTGTTATCTTTTGGAATTGTGAACTTGTCGTTAATTCTTTATGAGCCCCAGCTCTTCCCCCACCCCACCATTTCTCTCCCTGGATTGGATCTTGTAGTCCTTTTTGTAAAAACTACAACTACCCTCATCTGGTGTTCCCCACTTTATTACTCTGTGCAATCCTTCAAACAAACTGTAGATTGATATCTCGTGCTCCCTGCTGTGCTGTTTTTGTATTTATCATTGGCCTTCGTGCCGAAGCCCCGAGATCATGTCCTATTGTTGAAGTTCATCATTTTTGAGATTGTTACCTTTTTAACTGTTTGCAGTCTGTGAAATGCCTATCAGTCATTTCACATTGACATCGAACACTTTTGACGAGCAGAGGTTGAGAAAATGTTTTTTTCCCCTCATATTCCACTGTAACTGAGCAAGAGCTCTGTGATGATGCTGTAAAGAGAGAGATTAGTCATTTCAACATCCATTAATTGACTTGTCAAGGAAACGGACTCGGTTTTGGTCCTGATGTTTACTTGTTTACTGTAATTGTTTGAAAGGCATTAAAATGCGTTGCATGATGTAACTCCTGGAATAAATAATTCAGATACATTTACTAGACTTCAAGAAAAATAAAAACATAAAACCCATTTCCCTGTTTTTTATATTTTATCGTGTTTGGAGTGATTGATTCAATCAACATTCCATGCTCGTGAATTTGGAACGTGTGATTCAGAGATCTGTAGTTAATTTTTTATTAATCTGCAGGTTAAATAATGTTGTGAAAGATGTTTGTGTCTTCAAAACAGCTCTTTATTTTAAACCGTTTTTAGCTCGTCTGTTCGAAGAACAGAGAGCTATAGCGATACCAAAGATCGTAAAGCGGAGCAAGATAGCCCACTCGTGTGAAACAGTGAAGTATCCAATGGACGCCCTCGGCGGCCATTTTAGCAAGCAGGCAGAGCGAGCTTACGCTGGCCAACAACCTGGAATTATTACCACCAGAATGGCTTGTGAACACGAGTAATAATAATTTTTATTTTGTTTCTGGTGTTCTTAATTTCTTGCCTGAGGCAGGGTACATTAAGATGCATTCTAATGAATTTGCACTTTTTTAAAGTCAAAGCTTACTGCATATATATTTTAGTTATGAGCATCATCATGTTTTTGTATAGTACAGCCCATAAATCCATAAACATGGATTTCACTCTACCAGAATCCCTTTAACCTCTTTGAGCTTCATATGCATGTTCTAATTTATCCAGTGTAAATGCTTGGAAGGAGTGATTCATATCTCATAATGCTTGCTAGGATAAGTTATTTCATACTCTGTGATCTGCATGATTTGAACTACAGCCTACATTTATCTATATTTGATCTATATGCAAATGTATGGGTACTACAGTTCTTGTTTAATGAAGATCATTAATCTGATTTCATGGTTTCATGATATTTGCATGTAATAACATATTGCAGACCTTTATAGAATCTAATGTTCATTCAAGCACATGGCTCTGTCGCAAAACGAAGGAAAACAAACATCATTCATTTCTGCTGTCATGATGCATTACATACAAGTACATTGTTGGGATAGGATTTAAAATTGTACAAGACATTGAAATCTATATGAACACTGGAATGTTTAAATACATGGACACCTGTGCATCTAATATTTTGATCTAATACCGACTTAATATAGTGAAAATAATTGAAAATAATTTATCTTTTCATTAATTGTCAGGAGATGATGCAATGTTCAGCATGGGTACTGTAAGTTTCATTTCCACCTGTAAGATGTGAAAAATCATTGCAGGCAAGCGTTTTAAAGTACATTTGCCAATGACACATAACTTTTCTATTTTTTTTCTCGTGAAGTAAATCCATATGCATGAATGAAGACATTGGAAAATGCAAGGAAAAGGAAAAGAAAGAAATACTGTACTTGGAATACAAAGGCATTTGTAAATATATTGTGAAGTTATGAAGTTTAAATATTTATTCTTCCATACTTATGTGTACAGCAATCATTTTGATATTGTAACAGGTTATTGCATATTGAATGTTTGCTGTTTGCATTGTGTGTGTGTGTGTGTCCCTCTGTGATTGTGTGTGTCCCTCTGTGATTGTGTGTGTGTGTGGGGGGGGGGGGGTTGACCCTTGCCTCCCCTCCCCGGATTTCTCCCCATGCCTAAATAGTTACTTCGAAGGATACTTTCTTGGAAGGTGATATTTATCATACAGATTGTGTTGTGTTGCATGACTTCTTTTGTTGATGATGATTATATATATATATATATATATATATATATATATATATATATATATATATATATATATATATATATATATATATATATATATATATCTCCAGGAAAGAATAATATACTTTCTGTGTGTGTCTGGGCTTTGATTTTTATCCTTTCCTCTCTCAATTTGCCTTTTCTTTTTTATCTGTTAGCTTCTATTCTTCTCGATTTCTCCGTCCTAATTTATTTCTTTCTTTCCCTTTCTTCTATCTCATCTCTTCTTATTTTGTGTAATTTCACTTGTGATAAAAAGAAACTGTCTTGTACATGGCTAATGCATCATCGCCTTACTCTCTTTCCCGCCCCTCTCCTGCCTCCTACTCCACGGTCAATACACCGGTCAAACCACAACGAAGAAAGTAGCTTGCTTGCAAAATGGCCGCCGTACTGCTCCGTTGCGTACTTCACCGAAATGAACGCGATTGCGCACGAGTGAGCTATCTTGCTGTGCTTTACAATCTTTGGCGATACCCCTGGTGTGAGCGTCAGCATCAGCGTGAGCGTGAGCATGAAAATGTTAAAATTTATGGTGCAAGTTATTTTTTCCTTTCTAATGTTTTTATCAACCACACTATTTTTTATAAGCCCGATATATATAGTTACGGCTGTGGAAATTCGCAGACCACCATAAAGGACCTCAGATCAGTTATGACGATAAGTATCTGTGTCGTTAGATTTCCCCACCATTGTTTTGAGGGAATTTCCATGTTCACCGGGCTGCGATCCTTTGAGTTAGCCGTTTTTCTTTTCTCTATCATTATTTTGGACCAATCATCCCCCAACAACCAAATCGCCACCACCAACATCATTCCCAAACAACTACAACTCAAACACCACCACCTTCGCCTCTTTACCTCCACAACTCCATCCCGCAAACATCGCTTCACCGCCATTCTCAAACGACGCCCGCCAGCAACCAAATCACCACCACCAACACCCTTCCCAAACCACCGCAGCAAACTCCCACCACCTCCGCCTTTCTACCGCACATCATAACATGGGTTGTGAATGCGTTCCTTTCGCCTCGAAAAGCGGATCAGGAATGCTTCACGCCCCCTTTTCATCCGCCCAATGGCCGAGCATCGGGTGGTGTGGCCCCGCCTCCGAACCCGCTGTGATCCAGAAATTTGCATATACGCTCCTCCCTCGGCCTATATAAGCGCGAGCACAATGCAGCTCGCGGCGGAGAGTGGCAGTCAAGTGGCAGAAAAGTGGCAGTCTGGAGGGTCTGGAGAGCGCGGAAAAGTGGGAGTAGTGGAGTGGCGGCAGCAGCAGGGTCGGCAGAAAAGTGGCAGTCTGGAGGGTCTGGAGAGCGCGGAAAAGTGGGAGTAGTGGAGTGGCAGCAGCAGTGTCGGCAGTCAAGTCGAGTGCAGTGTCGGCGGGGCAGTCACGTCGAGTGCAGTGTTGGCGGGGCAGTCAAGTCGAGTGCAGTGTCGGCGGGGCAGTCAAGTCGGGAGACTGAGCTCGAAGCCGACGGGAAAGACAGACGGGGAGCGCCGGAGAGAGCTCACCGACCATGCCAGGGGCACGAAGCCAGGCGCAGCTACGCTGACCTCGTGGCTTGCCCGCCATCGCGCCACGAGGGCGCGGGTAAGACCCTTCGGTCTCGTGGACCTGGCTGCTCATCCAGGTTCCACGCGCATAAGACCCACGGGCCCAGTCTGACTCCCTTGTCTATGAGGGGGTCTTTTCTTGCTTTTTCTTTGAATGCGTGTTGTGGCGCCGAGTCCCGTAAGTAAAACCATATAAATGACTGTACATAATTGCTTATAGATGGTCGTAGCACCTTTTGCTTTGCTTTTGTTCTGTATACGTGCATGTTAGTGTTTTGAATTCCTGACTGCATATGTGCTTGTATAATAAATGTATAATGTATCCGTGTGCAATAAATGTGCTTGTCGAACTGTTCCCCGTTTCGTTGTGTCCTTTCCCTTGTTTGAAAGTCCCATCTTGCATCACGGAAGGAATTGGTAGAAGGGTGTAAGCACCCGGTAAATAATCACGTCCGTCGGGGCCGGCGATAACACCGCTTGGTCATCACTGAAGCACGGAACGGACCGCTTAAGCGGTTCGTGTCCTAGGCCGGCCAGCGGCGAGGTACGATCGCCCGGTTAACTACCCGTGCAGGTATTTAGGTAGGTCAAGTTTGGCGAACAACCCTATCCTGCGCGGGTGGCCGATTGGCACGATTGTGGTGGGGTCGAAAGACCCACCCATGACTAGCTCCTGGCGGTAGTTCCAAGGAGGGTCACAACTGAATTGTCCGTTCCGTTGGGCGACGCGAACGCGATTCGAGTTACGTGGCCGATCGCATGCCGGGCGGACCGAAATTCGTAACTATATATATATATATATATATATATATATATATATATATATATATATATATATATATATATATATATATATATATATATATATATATATATATACATACATACATACATACATACATACATACATACATACATACATACATACATACATACATACATACATACATATACACACACATATATATTATATATGTCGGGGCGTATTATGTGTCCTCCGTCTGTCCGTTCCTGTCTGCACTCTAACTCCCAAAGTTTTAAACTTTTACGTTTCATATTTGGTACAGACGTACAGACTGTGGAGACGGTGTGTCGCGACATACGTTCGTCATCTACAGTGGTTGCCATGGCAACCAGGATGCTGTTTTCCATCCGTTCCTGTCCGCACTCTAACTCCCAAAGTTTTCAACTTTCACATTTCATATTTGGTACATAGGTACAGACTGTGGAGACGGTGTGTCGCGACATACGTTCGTCATCTAAAGTGGTTGCCATGGCAACTAGGATGCTGTTTTCGATGTGCTAGCATAATTCTGTATATACCTTCTTGTTCAGGCGTATATTGTGCTCACTTGCACTCTTGTTACTGATTACAATATACAAATACATATATTGCTTTAAAATTATTTGGATCAGACCACTGCAATGCTTTATAAAAAATATTAATTATTAGACTAGTCTTTTAAAAACGATTAATGTATAAACAGGCGAGCATTGGGTGGCTTTGACACCAACTCTGGTTATGCCTCTGCTGACGAAGTCGACGGAGGCATGTTTTTGGGTTGTCTGTATGTACATGCGTCCATCTGTCCGTGCTAATTTTCTCGGCAACTGTTTCTCCGCTTGACACAATTTTCTCCGTAGGTGTGCCTACTCATGTAGAATGTTTTGATAATTACGTCACAGGTTATGTGGTGTGGCAGCCATGTTGTAAAAAAGGAAAAACTTTGGACCTCTATCTCTGAAACCGCTCCATGGAAAAAATTGAACCTTGGCACATGTGAAATACACCCCATGGGAAGCAATTGTGATTTTTTTTTTTATGTCATAACTATGTCATCATAATTGCATATGGCTAACTCTCTATCTGATCAGTTTGAAATTTTTTGAGGGTCATGTAGGGCTAAATTGTAGGTGGAAACAAAAAATATTGGTCATCGGTCACGGTTTGGCAGCCATATGGTTTTTAACATAAAAACTGTCAAAAATCCTCCTCCGAAACGGCTGAAGACACAGGTGAAGTTTTACAGGTATGACCACCTGTCCATGAGGAACAAAATTTCTCCACCTATGACGTTGTAGGTCACATGGTTTAGCAGCTATGTCTTTTTAAAGAATAAACCTTTAAAAATCTCCAGAACAGCTTGACAGATCGAGGGGAAACCACCAACATGTCCCCAAAGCCTTGCGGATGCCAGGGTGTTCATGAATCATTAATGGCTCACATGGTCTAGCAGCCATATTATATTGGTTTCAACGAAAATCTTAAATTATTTCTCTTGAACTGCTTCCTCATTGGACGTGAAATGTCACAATTATGATGTAGTAGTCATGGGGAATATATGTTTTAAATTTCAACTGGATCGGATGCATGGTCTGGCAGGCAGAATGATTTAGTTTTTGAATCTGGGTTCAGGGATTGAAATCAAACTTGGTACAAGTATGTATGATGAATAAATGTGGGTGGAGGCATGTCTGGCGACGTTGTGCTGTGGAAGAATGCCCTTCCAATTTTTTTTTTCTCTTTTAAAAAGTTTGTTTTTATAACCACAAATTTAGGATAGTCGACAGCTTGGGAACTCACCTTTAAACTGGATCATGGATGAATTCAACAGGACATTAAGGTGTTCCAACTGCAGTGGGAAGAAAGGAGATGCTGACATTTTTGACCTTCACCCTTTGTTAGAGCAAAATGAAAGAATGTTAAACGGGGTTGGCTGGATGGCCTAGAGGTACGTACACTCACCTCCAAGCTGTCTTGCCTGGGTTTGAATTCCGACCCAGCTATGGACAATCATCCCCGTATTTCACAGGTCCGGTGCCATCCCTCCGATGGACTTTAAATGGGCAGCCTGTCTGCCAGCATTAGTTGATGGACATTAAAAATCCCATGGTGTCCTTTGCAAAGAGTAGGCAAGCTATCACCAGCAACCTGAACAAATTAGAAATTCCTTCCCCCAAGTGAATGTCAGGCCTGGCCAGCTGGTTCTTGAAAGACTTGGGCCAAAAACTTCCCCTCACCAACCTCCCAATAACTTGGGAGTATTATGACTGTTGATGAAGTAGAAGGTGAACACAGTTGCTCTTTGCTGACTGCATGAATATTGTTATCTCGGATTGGTTGCAGTTAACCCCAAATGTATTGGGCGGGGGGGGGGGGGAGCACATTTTGACCCGCCCCCCGATATTTTTTATTTTTTCCCACATAAATTTGCATACTTGACATCAAAAAAGCTAGTTACATTATATCGAACAAACAGTTTCAAATCGAACACCTCGTCACCATTCGATCATTTAAATTGCATCAGATGTGGAAATAAATGAATCGTTGCTCCCAGCTTGCCAGCTTGATGACAGAAGACACCATTTGCATTTTTGCCCCCTCCAGCCCTACCCCATTTTGAATCCTGCGCGGGTACCTGTATATGCAAATATGAAATGTTCCACCGAAAATAATAATCGAACGTCATGATTTCCAGCTTGAGAAACATTTTTAATATCATGCACTTTTGATGCAATGAACAGAATTGTATATTACTCTGAAAAAACTGCATAAAATTAGCATATTGCATAATTAATTAGGTATTAATTATAAAAATTACTATGATATGAACAAATTAAATACACCATGATGTTCATTACATGAGTATCTACGCGCTTCAAGTTCATCAGACAATCTATAGCCGAGATCTGAAATAGGAGGGGGGGGGGTAAGTATCTTCCCCCCCTCCAGTTCAGTTAGGGTTAAACCTTCGTACTGTACAATATTGTGTTTTTCTTTGGAGGGTTGGTTTGTCATGGAAGAGTCGGAATGAAAGCAGAAATAATGGTGACTGATAAAACCAACTTGTAATTCAGATGTTAAGATAGAAAAGTTTATAAAAACGAATCAAGTGTTTACTTCTGTTGGGATTCTATACCTTTATAGTAGCCGTGCAGTGTACCCTCTAACTTGTCTGATTTCTTCCTCCAAAAAATGGTTTCAACAGTTCCCTCATGTTGGGTTAAATGGCCGCAACATGGAGCAACTGCTTGGCACAGTTCAATGTATTTAGTTTTCTAAAAAGCAAAACAAAATCAGAGGAAAAATTACTTTCGCCATGTTACAGCAACAGTTGTTTGGTGGTTGTGAGGAAGCAACATTTGTGGAGGATCAAGGACTAAGGCAGTTGCAAGAGAGAGAGCACGTCACCCCCCAGCACAAGCCTATGGTGTTTGTTGGATGCATGCAGAAAAGGAGGGAAGTTCAGAGCAGGGGTCAGAAGATATGAAGGTGGGGGAAAGGCAGGGCAATATTGCCGTGGAATACAAGGAGATGAAGGCCATGAGGTGTGAGGAACTTAGCAAAGAAGCCAAAGGTATGGATAAGTGGAAGAAGTATTATGGAAAGGCGTTTAGGGTAATTGCAGAAGTTTTGTGTGGAAGGACATCAGGAGATGGTGCACCGTCTAGAGATATGAACCAGGTATGGTGGATGGAGGAAGTAGCGAAGGTAGTTGGTGAAAAAGAGGTTTGGAAGAGGATAGAGGGGGACAACCGGATGCAGGGTTGCTGCGCCTGCATGGGCAAAAGAAGAAAGCAGCAAAAAGAGTGGTTGATAAGGCAAGGAATGACATGGAAGAGGAGGTGTACAACAAGTGAGAAGAAGATTATGTTTAAATTGGCATGTTGCAAGGACAAGGACCGTGAAGACCTGAAAGGGGCTGGGGGCGTTGATTTAGGATGGTTCTAGGAGGTAAGTGACAGGATTGAGGGCAGTATTGAAGGAAAGTTCAACGATCTGTTGTACTGGGGAGGAAGCAACAGCGACCGGGAGTTTCCGTGTTATGTGGGAGTAGTGGAGATCATGGAGGACAAGGTGAGGATGGCATTAAAGAGGACAAAGAAGGGAAGGGTGCCAGGAATTGATGAGGTGTTTACAGGGATGCTAATTGCAGCGGGAGAAGTTTCAGTCCGTTGGACGAAGAGGCTGTTGAATGTTTGTATGAGAGAGGGTTCGATTCCAGAGGATTGGAGGACAGGGTTAATTGTGCCGATATGGAAGAGGAAGGAAGATGTTCAAGATATGGTGAAGTACATGGGCATTGCACGATTAAGTCATACCACAAAGGTACTGGAGAGGATCTTGATGGGAGGATAAGGAAGAGTGTAGAGATGGAGATGGACAAAGAGCAACAGGGTTTTAGAAAGCGTAGGGGGATGGCAGATGGGATGTTCATGCAGAGACAGCTGGTGGAGAAGAAGTTTGGAGGTGCAGGGTGAAATGGCGTTGGGATTTGTGGACCTGGAGAAGGCTTATGACACTGTCCCGAAAGTGATGGTAATGGTGACACTGAGATGGATGGTTGTGCCTGAAGCAGAAGTTAGGTTGGTGGAAGTTATGTATGTATGTACGTATGTATGAGGGAATGAAGGGAAGAGTTTTGGTTGGTCCTGGGATGTCAGAGGAATTCAGTATGAACATTAGGTTGAGGCAGGGAAGCTCTCAGCCCACACATGTTTATCATGGCGATGAAGCTGGTGAGGTATTCTGAGCACAACAATGAAAGGTATTCTGGGGAGGATGATGTCTGCAGATGATCTTCCTTTTGTTGGGGGAGTGGAAGAAGGCATTCAGGAAGCGTGGATTGAAGACGAGGTGATGTGGGTCGAGCAGTAGAGAGAGAAAAAAAGAATATCAGCTTAGAAGGGACAAGGTAGAGAGCTTGCTGTCAAACCTCAACTCAGATTCTGCAACCGGTCCAGACGGCATCAGCCCACGTTTCCGAAAAACCTGCTCTTCTGCTCTTGCTCACCCTCTCTCTGTTCTATTCTCCCTCTCATTTGCTCAAGGTCATCTGCTATCTGCTTGGAAATCAGCAAACATTACTGCCCTGCATAAAAGGTGCAAAAACAGATCCCTGCAACGACAGACCAATGAGCTTTCTCCCAATCATCAGCAAGGTTATGGAATCCATCATTGCTTCAGACATTAAATCCTTCCTCTTCTCCAATGGCTTGATTTACGATCATCAATTTGGTTTCAGACCAGGTCACTCGACCCTGGATATGCTGCTTCTGCTCTCCCAACAATGGATGGAGGTCCTCAATGCCAGACAGGAAATCCGAGCCGTATCCCTGGACATATCACGTGCTTTTGACACGGTCTGGCACCCTGCCCTGCTCACCAAACTCTCTTCCTATGGTATCCAAGGCCATCTCCACTCATGGCTCGCAGACTTCCTCTCCTGTCACAGTCACCGTGTGGCCCTAAATGGAGTTCTCTCATCCCCTCTTCCTGTCCAGGCTGGAGTTCCTCAAGGTAGCGTTCTGGGCCCTGTTCTTTTTCTGTTTTTCATCAATGATCTCTCCGACTCTCTGGAAAATCCTCTATATCTCTTTGCTGATGACTCCACCCTCTGCCATACCATCGGTCAACCCTCAGACTGGCAAGCAGCAGCTTCTTCATTTTCTGCACATCTGGATAAAATCACAAATGGGTCCAACACATGGAACATGTCTTTCAACCCGGATAAATCTCACACTCTCACTATATCTCTCCGAAAGGACCGTTTAGAACCCCCCCCCCCATCCACTTTCTCAACAATCCTCTGGAAGAACTCCTTTCTTTCAAGCTTCTGGGTCTCACTATCTGCCATGACCTTTCCTGGGAAAGCTACACTTCAAACCTTGCCTCCAAAGCCAGTCGGCGACTGGGAATCCTCCGTCGTGCAAAGTCCTTCCTCGGCCCACCTGAACTCCTGACCACTTACAAAGCTTTTGTTCGCAGCCTGATGGAGTACTGCTCTCCCCTTTGGGCTGGTGCTCCTGCCTCCCACCTTTCTCGGCTTCACGCTGTAGAAACCAAGGCATTTCGGATCATTGGCATCTTCCGCAATGAGGCTGAGTCTTTGGGCCTCTCACTCAATCACCGGTTGGTCGGTGGTCTTTCTGTCTTCTACCGTCTCCTTTCCAGCCTCACCGCCCCCCCCTCGCTCTCTCTCTGCAATTTGTCCCAATCACATTTCCGCAGGGCACTCAAGGTCCGCCAACAACCCCCTTCTGGTAAAACTACCAAAATCACGAATCACTGCTCACCTTCACTCTTTCATTCCTCTTTTTCCCCGCCTTTGGAATAAACTCCCTCACTTTATTCAATCCCATTCTTCCCTCCAGGCTTTCAAAACAGCTGTTCACCACCACCTCTTATCATCCCCCATCCAATTCCTCGATCTTTTCTACCCCCGATAATCCACCCAAACCCACCTCCTTCAAATTCCCTGCTTTCCTTCCTGAAAGTCCCTGTAATGTCCATCTTGTATTCCCCATGTTCCCCGTCCCATCCCTCTCCCTTCCACAGATCTCCTAATGTCTCTGTTCCCCACTCTGTTTTGTCCTTTCCACTCCCTCCCCTCTTGTCTCATGCCCCCCTTGCTGTGCGTTGTGTGTTCGCTCTTACACGAGTCTCGACAAGGTATACAAAAAAAAGAAATGGAGATCAGACAGGGAAATAGGTTTGACTATCTGGGGGGGGGGGGGACAGTGACCGGGGATGGTAAGGCAGAGGTACGGAGGATTCAGGTGGGTGCAAATGTGTGGAGGAAGGTGGAAGGATTGACAGAAAAATATCAAAGAAATTGAAAGGGAAAGTTTTGATGTCTTATTTAACACCAGGCTCCCTTTACTCTGGAGACGGTGACACTGACACAATACAACAACAGAGGCTGCATTTCTGCAAGAACAACTGGGTTAGAGGATTGTGGAGTGAAGAGGGTGGATAGAAGGAGGTTTGATTAACTGAGGTAGGAGGTTGGTGTGCAATTAAACTTGATGGGAAGATTGGCAAGAATCCAGCAGAAGTGGGCTGGACACTTGGTGCGGATGAGGCAAGAGAGAATGGCAACGGGAGTGGAGAGGTTGAGGGAGCACGGTAGGAGGAAAAGAGGTAGACTGCGGTTCAGATGGGAAGATTTGTGAGGAGGGATATCAATAAGGTGGGGGTGGTTGGAGAGTGGAGAGAGTTGGCCAAGGACAGAGGGAAGTTGAGGAGTATCGTGGTCAAGGCAGGGCAGAAGATTGGTTCTATTGGACCAAATCCCATATAAGGAGAAGAAAACACCAGACTTTGGGATCAACCTTGGGCTTTAAGAAAGACCCAACATGTACCAAAATTGGTCATCAAATGAGGCACAGCAAAATAACTGAGTGTTGAGTTGAAAGGCACATCATGAGGAAGTGCTGCAAATCAGAAACCATCAGCTTAAGCAACGCATGATGTGTATGTGACCGTCTGTTCCACCACATCCATATGTTCTTTCACACTGAACTCGTTCATAGGTCCGTAGCACATCACTCCGTCGTTCTGTCTGCTTTCTTCCAGCCCCTTGACCTCATTTAACACCATGATGTCCGCGGGGATGCTGTCTGGTTCTGTCGAGTGCATTTTAACAGCAACCTTTTCTTTTCCCTGTTGAGAAATCAGAGGAGACCTATTTTATGTACATAATATATAGACAGATGAAACATTCTCATGAATGAATAATGAAAAGTGATCTCATGAACGTCAAAAACTTGAAGTTGTCGATGAATAACATGTACAAAACGAACCAGTTCTTCCAGCCAAAGGACCTTGTATATGTCAGGATATAAAAGGAAGAATTTGTGTAATCTGCAAAGAAAGGAGATGATTCACATTAGCGCATGAACTCGGTTAATGATGTACTGTTACGAATCTGGCAGCCATTTGCACACAACAGCCAGAGTCACCGCAGTTCAGTTATTTCGATAAGTATGTGTTTATAGTTAGGGTCCCGTCCCTATGTTTAATGGGTGATTAAGTGTATGTGCGCTGCGAGTTATTTTTAGTTAGATTTAATATCCAACAACAACACCCTCCTTCGCTCCTGCCACCATCGGCCTTCCTCGCGAGCATGCGTGCCGCGCACAGACGTGGGCGGGGCTTCCATCACCTCAGATCGGAGCCCTGCTCCAAAAAAGGGCATGGAGTGTTTCCTCTGCCCAATGAGCGAAGGGCGAGCATCGCACGCACGCCCCAGCCAATGGGAAGCCAGAACGCCCAGGGAAAGAAGAATGTCTCGACTAAGCGACAAATAAGAGAGAAGCGCCAAAACAGCCACAGAGACTCCGCCCAGAAGGGGCGTGTTTTTCCCCGCCAACTGTGACCCTCCTCCAATCACGGTTGGCCACCACGAGACCCGAAACGCCCCATCCAATTCGGAGGTGAGTCTCCAGAGAGCAGATCCCCACCCCGTGAGGGGGAGGGGAGAAGAGAACCAAGTGGTGCGTGAGAAAATGTTGTTGGTTGGACACCCCCCTGTGTTCTGGCCTGCTGGGCGCTCCTTGTCGTGGTCGTCGGTCTTCATCCCTGGTCTTCTCCTCGGCGCTTGGTGCGAAGCTGACCATACGGGTTCAAGTCCCACCGTGGTGGTTTGTGTTGGAGCGCGTGGGCTGGTGGTCGGAGCATCTGACTTCCCTGCAAAGAATCCCGGGCTCCACAGGGGCAGGTCGGCAAGCCGCACGACGCGGCCAGGTACACCACGGAACTCTGTCCCCCCACAGCTGAACGAACCTCCTCGGCTGGAGGACCGAATAAAACCCCGGTGGGGTCCATTTCTTTTTGGATGTGTGTGTATCTGTGGGCCCAGTGTTTAAGTAGAAACGGTACAAGTGTCTTGCATCATTGTACATTTGATTATATTCGGTGTAATTCTGCTCTTTGTCTCCCTCTCCCCATTATGAATAAACCCCGTGTTAAATGTACCAGCTCGTTGCCTGTCGTTTCTATCATTGACCCAGCACGGTGCAGGCTTGAGAAATAGGGAGGCCGTTTGTGCCGTAAATTGTTCGTTTGGTCCGGCAGGCTTTGGTAATCACCGCTCGGTTATGCCGGATCCGAGTCGGTAACAGCGACTCGGTTTGGACAAAGTCGGCCAAGGGTGTGGCTTCCCCGGTAGTTAGACGGCGTGGGTACTTAGGTAAATTGGAATTAGACAATTAACCCTACCCCACGCCGACGAAATATTGGCGTCTATGGTCCACTAAGGGACCCGTGACATTCAGAGTTACCCGAAGGTTACGACCTTCAATTCCGGTGTTCAGTGGGAAATGGCCCAACTGCTCCATCTAGCGGTCGTCCTTGCCATTGAACCTGGCACCACAACAGTACATCATCCCCTCCCTGGCTACATCATCCATCTGCGTGACCCTCAATGGCTCAAGAAAGTGAAACATCTTCGTTGACCACCCTCCTCCATCCTCACCCACTTCAAGGTCCAAGTTGACAGTTTACAAAATTCATTTGGCCTTCCCTTTTCCCAAATATTCGGATCTCTGATGTACCATACTCTGTTGCAGAGCGGCAGTGTTGCCGAAGCAGTTTCTTGGCAGGGGTTGTTCTGGTTGTGGTTATATCAAATGAAGACTGTTCAGTATACTGAGCAAGAGGATGTGTGTATACATGAGGCTGGGGGGGGGGGTGGTGGGGGGTGATTGGAGGGGAGGGGGGATGGAGGAGGGATCTTCCCAACAGCTACATCTTGCCCGATATTTCTCCACCAATATTGATTGAGAGGTACAATAAGAATAATTACGGAATCTGCCAAAGCCTGAAATCATGACATGATGACATGAAGACAGACACAATGAACACACCCAGGATGCCTTACACATCACCGTGCACATAATCTTTGTGGAAGTACAATAGATGGTGTAAAAATCAACGTTTAATGTAAGGTTTGGAAAAAGCATGTCATGTGTTCAGAGGGCGAGATACCTTGACTGGTAACGACGTAGCATAACGAGAGAAACCATGAGCACAGCACACAGCAGCACGGAAGTCAGCAGCACCAAGTACAACAAACTGCTTGTTCCTGACATCAGCCACAAAACAAGCACTGTGTCGGTATGTGTTAATGTTGTCTGTGTATTTACGTGTGAACATTCTGCTATTTAAACATCTGTGATAACCATTTGTGAATGTTTTCATTTGAAATTGTCCGTGAGACTGAGTCAGAGACACCTCCATCGGGTTGGGGAAGGGTACAATGAGGTGGGGGAGGGGAGGGGGAAGTTGAATCCCAGCCCAGCTATAAACTGCCATCCTGGTGTTTTACAGACAGGGTGCTTCATCAATGTGAATTATAGGTGAACTTGGATTGTCGTTACACTGGGCTTCCTGTCTGCCGGTGTTAGTTGGTGGACGTTAAAGACCCCCATGGTATCCTTCCTGAAGAGTAGGCAAACTATCGCTGGCAGTAGATGATTAATGGGGTTTCTGGGACTTCCCATTCAAATGAATGGGGGAAAAAGGAAAAACTTTCTGACTCAAGCCCCAAAAGCCCAAAATAGGAGACGATTTTCTCCCCCTCCCAGACAAGAAAATGTAAAATTGAGACTTACTGATTAAAGCACTTCTTCCCTTTCATATTTTCATTCCACTTAAGAGCGAACCAATGAATATTTGTCCATGTTCTACTTTGGGGAATAACTTAATTTTCTTATAACATTCATTTCCATTGAGTATATTCACAAAGATTACTTTGGAACTTGGTTCTTTGTTGAACAGAAATGAAATGATAATCTTCTCTCAATGCTCTTGTTTGAGCATATTTTGGTTCCACTCATGTACATTAAACTTATATAGAGTCTATAAAATTGTTAAAATTAAACTCAAGCATGAATACATTACATACATTCTGTAAGCTGTCTGAGTGCAGCTGAAAACAGGAAGCTTGGGGAAATTTCCAGAATTACTGATCTGTTGAAAAACAGGAAAGAGAACAATGAGGAAACTCGAGGCAAAGATCCAAATGACTTCTTCCAACATGGTTTGTAAGCCAGGCATTTCTCTCGGTTGAAAATCTCTTCTATTTGACTGTTTTTCATTTTTCTTATCTTGACCCAATGGTAAATGACTGAGACATGAACTATCTTTCATCTGACGAAGAAGATAACCCATCACAATATTGGTAAGTTTGTGTGTTTGTATTGTAAAGTCTGGCTTCCTCTGAGAATGATGGTGAAGCAATTGATTATTAATTAAATCATGATACGACTAATAATTATTGTATGTCTTTGTCTAACAGGTTGTCCCCAAGAAGAACATCGTTGATAACTGATGTTGAAAATGAATTATTTGAATTACACGACGAGTCGATAAAAATGAATGATTTCCTTGAAGACATTTATTCGTTTCGAAAAGAAATTAATGATATTTTTCTTGGATGGCAAGAAATTCTCACGTCCTTTGATCTTGAATGACCCGAGTCCAAGGTGAGAAATTATCGCTCTGTCTCTGTGTGTGACTTTACTGTCTCTGTGTGTGATAAAGTAAAACTTTACTTCAAATAAAATTCATCTTCAGTATCATCTTTGGAACTTTCATTGGTGCTTTCACAATCATCAATAAAACTACTTTCATAACTATCGTTTGAACACAAACTCTCGGTATCATAACTGTCTTCTGTTCCAACAGAGAAACTATCATCACTCTCATAATCTTCAAAATCTTCAGTTGAATAATGACTCTTATTTAATTAGTAGAAAAAAAATTACCATCTATATCTATATACTTTTTTTCATTAACAGATTCAACGACTACATTTTTTATATTAAAGGTAATTTGAAAATGGTCCTTAACGACTATTGAACGAAATGCCATTTCACCTGATATATTAACATCCTTTATTTCATCAGGATTTACATCTTTAGGGTTGTTGAAAAAAATACAAATTTCTCCTTGCATATTACAGATGGTCTTATCTTTTCTTTCTAAAGTTTCATCCATGAGGTTTTTCTTTTTTGATACTTTTTCTTGTTTCATTGCTTTTTCTAGTTTTGAATATATTGCCAGAAGGAGAGGAAAACTTTTGTTAGAGATACTTTAATTGATGTTCTTCCAGATATACTAAAAGCCCTTCCACTGAAGGAAATTGAAGAACTCATATTATTCACCATAATTGTTTTTATCCAATAGTTGTTATATTTATCTTTATTCAATTTTACATCCTTGACATATTTCTTAGTATCTTTTACAAATGAAGAGATTGATTGAAACTTGTCTTTTGTGTATTGATACATTGTATTTATGAAGTGAAAATAGTTGGAGGACAAAATGGTTTTAAGCACAGATTCACGTTTAAATTAAACGAAATTTTCATCAAGAAAATTTAATTTTCAGCAAAGTTTTGTTGTATAAATATGGTGAATATAACGTACTGCGATGTTTGTAATTATGAATATAAATGTTATAAAAAAACACCTTCAAACCAACAAACACACATTCAATCTTTTCAGACAAATATCTCCACTTGACTAAGAAACAAAACATTGTGATAGATGTGATAATGATATCCTTTAAAAAAAATTATAATAAACACCTTCAATCACGCAAACACAAGAACAATGAAGAAAGGGAAGGTGCCACTAAATTCTCCATTGAAAACACTGATGGGGCATTTAAAGGGCATATAAAAATAAGATTGTTTCGCTTTCAAGACCCTGGACCATCTTCAATCATGGAAGCTGTTGATGTGGTTAAACAAAGTACAGTATTGAAACTATGATTAAAAACACATTAAGTGAAATTAAAACTTTTAAGTTTTATATGGGAGTAAAATTGAATATGGTAAGAGAAGGCGATGAAACTACTCCCGATATGAGGACAAACCCTCACTTTATGTCATCATTTCAAGATTTTGTAACATGTGAGTTTATGATGAACTCCAGAGACAAGAACAAGATGTTGATAACAATGTAGTAGGTAGTGGATTTGCTATTACAAAAATAATCTTTTTAGATATACACTTCTTAAAATCAGATCCTCTTCAAGCTTCTTCTTATATTGATTTACCAAAAGAGGTAAAACTTAAGGAAGTGGTTTTTATTATTCAAAACAAAGATAATAAATATTTTCTATGGTCTGTTCTTGCTCACTTACATCCTCCACAATAGAAACCTGAAAGGGTTGAACATTATAAGAAATACGAGAATACATTAAATGTTAAAGATTTAAAGTTTCCAATGTCATTGAGAGATATTCCTAAATTTGAGAAAATGAATAATCTATCTGTTAATGTATATGGATTAACGGATACAAACAAAGTTCAGATATTAAAAATTTCAAACAACTATAAGAATGATGAAACACACATTGACTTTCTCGACTTTACTTCAAAGGAAAAATCACATGATGCTTTCATCAAAAATTTATCATGATTAACCAAATCACAACTATACAAGAGAAAATGTGAAACATATCCTTGTAAGAGATGTCTCAACTCCTTTCACACAAAAGAACGATTAAATCAACATTCAAAATATTGTCGTAATCACAAATCAACCTTAATCAATTTACCAAAAGCAAGTTCAAACATATCATTCAAAGATGTTAACAAATCTATAAAACATCCGTTTGTGATATGTGCTGATTTTGAAAGTATCCTTGAAAAGATAGATACTGTTTCTCCAAATCCAAATAAATCATACACAAATAAATATCAAAAACATACTCCTTGTGGTTTCTGTTATTATATCAAATCATCTGTTGGTGATTAATACAACAAGTTAGAACTTTATAGAGGAGAAGATGCCTCAGAGGAATTTGTAAGACAATTGGAAAAAGACTTCATAAGACTAAGAGAAATAATGGTTAAAACCTACAAACCAAAATGATGAACAAAGGGAGAGAAAAGGAATTTAGAAAGAACAGTATCTGTCATATTTGTGAGGAGAAAATTGAGGGAGAGGTCAAAGTTAGGGATCATTGTCATCTGACTGGAAAATATAGACATCCAGCTCATTCCCATTGTAATATTAATCACAAGCCGCCCAAACTTTATTCCTGTCTTTCTTCACAACAACGCTCACTATGACACACATCTATTTATAAATGAACTTTCAAAGACATCTGGAGATATTTCTGCCATTCCGAACACAGATCAAAAATACATCTCATTCACAAAAACAATTCATACATCCCCCATAACCCATATCAGATTTCTTGACACATACAAGTTTATGGCAAGTCCATTATCTAACTTGGCATGAAATATTAAAAACTTGCCGAATCTTAAATCACATTTCTCAAATCAAGAAGAGATTGATCTCTTATCACAAAAGGGAATATATCCGTATGACTATATGGATTCATTTGAGAAGTTTAAAGAAACACAACTTCCTTCAAGGGAAAGTTTCTATAGCAAGTTGAATAAAACTCATATTTCCGATAGAGATTATACACAAGCCTAAAAGGTTTGGGAGAAGTTTAATATGAAGAATCTTGGAGAATATCATCATTTGTATCTTAAAACTGATGTATTGTTGTTGGCTGATGTGTTTGAAACTTTTAGAACAGTCTGTCATAATAAAAATTCTTATGGATTAGACCCCGCTCACTATTTGGATTAGACCCCGCCCCGGGTTTGGCTTGGAGTGCTCTGTTAAAAATGACAAAACAATTTCGAATTAATCAGTGATATAGATATGCTTTTAATGATAGAGAAGGCGAAAAGAGGAGGAATATCTCAAGTATGTTCCAAGAGATATGCTAAAGCAAATAACAAATATCTTCCTGATTATAATAAGAATGAGGACAACTCTTACCTGATGTATTATGATGCTAACAATTTGTATGGGTGGGCCATGTCTCAATCTTTACCTTATGGGAAACTTAAATGGGTTCAAGAAAAACATTAAGAAAAGTTTTACAAGACATTGTTGTTTCTTCTCAAAAATAATTGGATGAAGCTGAAGTTGGATATTATTTTGAGGTTGATTTAAAATATCCAGAAGAACTTAATCACAAACATAAAGACCTTCCTTATGCCCCTGATAAAGAAAGTCCAAGAAAAGAATGGTTAAGTGATTACCAACAGTCATTTCCTATAAAAGGTAAATCTCCAGAAAAACTACTTACTACATTAAATGATAAAGAAAGTTATGTTTTGCATCAAAGGAACTTGAGACAATATTTATCTGTTGGGTTGAGAGTGAGGAAAATTAATCAGATTTTGAAATTTAAACAGTCATTGGTTAAAGAAGTATACTGAAATGCAAAAGAAACTTACCACCTTTTAAACCTTCAAATATCAACAATAACACTGCGTGTAGTAAATGTGTGAACTTATTTGTGGACAATAGTGTCCTCACTGTCAGACAAAACGGTCACGGATGGTCACTTCATAGCACAGCTGTTGAACAGCCATTTTGACTGTCAGTGATTAGCCAAGGGGTACGGGATGATTTTAATGAGCTGCATGTGATGTCTTGATATTGGCTTTAAAAAGGCCAGTGCAAAATGGGCACTTCAATCAACATGCCACGATTGTCAAGGGATCAACGGCAGTGTGCCTTGGGCATACTGCAAGGCGGATTGAGTTAACGTGAGGTGGCACGTCGCTTTGGCTGTTCACACCAGACGATATCGGCCCTGGTGGACAGAGACACCCTCCACAACTCTGCAGATGACAGACCTTGATCAGGAAGGCCAAGAGTCACCACTGCAAGGCAGGACAGGCAGATGGTCCTAAGTCAGATGGCTTCAGACATTGAGGACTGAGTGGGACAGAATCCAGCAGCAATCCATCCAAAGACTGGTAGGCAGTATGCGCCGACGATGCACTGCCTGTATCCAAAACAATGGTGGCCACACATGCTATTGAAAGGAGACTGACATTGCACCCTGTGCTGTTCTGTACTGTAGAACAAACTTATGAGATGGTGTATCTTGGTCAAAAACTTGACATGTCCTCAATAAAATGCCAATGTTTCAATTAGCAATTGTTGGTTTGTTTTATTTTGAACTGTTACAATTTTATTACATTTCAAACAAGTGGTAAGTTTCTTTTGCGTTTCAGTATATATTGATGTTAATACAAAAAGGAGAACAGAAGCAAAAACAGATTTTGAGAAGGACTTTTATAAATTAATGAATAGTGCTGTATTTGGAAAGACTATGGAAAATGTTAGGAATCGAAAAAACATAAGACTTGCTACATCTTGGAAACAGGCTTCAAAGTTAATTAATAGACCAAGTTTTGAACGAGCAGAGGTGTTTTCAGAGAACTTTTGTGCTATTCATTTGAAAAAAAGAGAGTATTAAAATGGATAAACCTATTTATATAGGAACATCAATTCATGACTTGTCAAAGTCGTTAATGTATGACTATTACTATAATAATTTAAAATCAAAGTATAAGGATAATGTGTCATTGTTATATATGGATACAGATAGTTATATATTAGAAATTAAGACAAGTGATGTATATGAGGATATGATTGATAATATTAATATATATGATACAAGTAACAAGTAATTATAAGTCAGGTGATGTGTTGTTTTCATCAAAGAACAAAAAGGTTATTGGTAAGTTTAAAGATGAATTGGGTGGGAAGGTCATGAGTGAATTTATAGGATTGAGATCAAAGTCTTATGCTTTTACGTATATTGATAATAACATTGAAAGGTGTGATGAGAAGCTAAAGGGAATAAAGAAAAATATAATCAAGGAAACAATAAACTTCAAACATTATTACAACTGTTTAACCTTAAAGAAAGAAGAGTACAGAAAAATGAATTCAATAAGAAGTTATAAACATCAATTATATACAGAAGAGATAAATAAGAAAGCATTGGGAGCTTTTGTTGATAAAAGATATATTTTAGAGAATGGAATCAATCGTCTCCCTTATGGTTATAAGTATAAGTGTTTAGATATTGGGTTGGGAATTTTAACAGGCTACCGCCGTCTTTTTACTGATTTATAAATGATAGAACCAAGCAATAACCAAACCAAAGAGTGGAGATATAATCAGCCTTGGTATTTAAATGGAAAACATAAAGAATGTGAGAAATATCAAATAAGTCTTATTGAAGAAATAACCGGGGTACAAGTAGATAAAACAAATAAGAGGATAAATTTAATTACAAATAACTTGGAGGATGGAAAGAAAAAAATTAATATCCTTGAATGGACTGAAAACTTTGATGGTTATCAATTGAACAATGGAAAAACAATTTACTACAATCTCAAAATGATATGTGGCTCAGGAGGTGGTCAAACAAGAGCATTGAGAGAAGTTTATCATTTCATTTCTGCTCAACAAAGACACTTAAACCAAGAACCAAGTTCCAAAGTAATCTTTGTGAATATACTCGATGGAAATGAATGTAATAGGAAAATTAAGTTATTCTCCAAAGTAGAACATGGACAAATATTCGTTGGTTCGCTCTTTGAGTGGAATGAAAATATGAAAGGAAAGAAGTGCCTTAATCAGTGTCTCAATTTTACATTTGCTTGTATGGGAGGGAAGGGGATAGGTGGGGAGAAAAATCAGTCTCCTATTTTGGGCTTTTGGGGCTTGAGTCAGAAAGTTTTTCCTTTTTTTCCCCATTCATTTGGATGGGAAGTCCCAGAAACCCCATTCATCATCTACTACTGGCACCATGAACAAATAACAAACACCTTCCATAACCGACATGGGGCACTGCATCAGCACGATAGCAACGATGCAAACCAGCAGTGGGCACTGGATCAGTAGCACAGCCACACACGAAATGAATGAAGTTTACGTCAATTGCTCAAACTTCTTTACACTCAGTGTCACGTTATCCCTTTACCAACTCAACAAGTCTACTTTGCCATGTCATTTTACTCCCTTTGTCTATTTGGGTTTCCTTTCGTCATGGTTGTTAGAACCTAGCTCAGCTGCTTCATTGATGAAACCCTCCTTACAGGAATGGGCTTCACCGGTGGCGTGATGTGGGTGTCAAGGGCCAAGTAACTTCTTCTTGTGCTTGGTTGTTATGTACATGCTCACTTCATATGAAATAAGACATTTACCAAATAATTAAACCTGGCTCATAAAACTTAATGTGTCAATTCGTTTGCAATGGGACACTGCAGTGAAGGAACATTTCGGTTGGCTTCCCCACTCAAATCAGATACATTTCTGTGAGGTCACACCTTTCGGCAGAGTTACCTGTTGGTGGCATTAGCACCCTGTCGCGATTCCCAGGAGGACTTTCTCCGACGGACGTGTTGCCTGTGATGTGGAAAGAGTAGATGAACCCCGGCGATAGGTCATCGACCACGTGCGACCGGACTGATGGCTCCAGAACTAGAGACAAGAAAATAAAGTCAAAGTACACGTTGTGACAATCAAGGCCTTTGTTCCCTGTGGAATGCCTATGCTTGAAATGATCTTCAAGGAAGACCTATCATTTATTTGTCCATTTTTACTTTGGGTTAGCTTTCAATGTGGGAAGATCTTTCTTCTGACGTCCAATCTTATGACAGCTCATATGTAGGATAACAAAGTCATCATGATATCATACCTGTTAAGTGAGGAACGAAATTAAAACACAGATTAATGTGTTGAATGGAACATGATAAGCCCTTTGGGAGTTGGTGTTAACACCTCTTCTTCTTCTTTTGTCTGCGGAATCATTGGCTGTCCTGCTGATGCAGTGCGCCCTCTGCTGGATAGGATAGGAATTTGTAATTTGTTCAGGGTGCCGACGAGAGCTCGCGTACTCTTCATGAAGGAAACCATTGAATCTTCAATGCACGGCAGACGAGACGCCAGGTTTAACGTCCAGCCGAAGGACGGCACACACACTAACGAATCACCCTGCCAGTGAAACACGAAATCCAAATCCAAATCCATTGGGACCACACTCTGTACAGAGCATTGATGTTGCCGACACAGTCTCCTGGGCTATTGGGCACAATACTGGACGGGTCACCACTCCGACACAGGATACTCGAATAGCTCATTCATCCTAGCAAGCTGGTACTCATTTTGCCAACCTTGGAAGTATGACAGGCTGAGTTAACCCCACCTGGTATTAATTCAACAGCAAAGCACGATTTGAACGAAGGATCCCAGGAACCCAAGCCCACCACCCTAACCATGAAGCCAACACGAGGAATGTGAAACACCAGGACATCAGTCTATATCTGCGGCAAGATTCAAATGCAGGCTGGACAGCTTAGAGACGGCCGTGCGTACCTCTCAGTCATCGTGCCACTCTAAATAAATGAAAGGCTTAGATATTCGAAGGTCAAAAGTAATAAAATAAAACTATCGTTCACATTCTAATGGTTGCTTAGTAACACTAAAAGGGAAAGTTCATGATTCTAATTTGCCAAACTTCATGCAAACATCCGTTATGATATGAGCTGCAATACTAACTAAATACTGCACACTGTCAGTCAGGTCAGGTATGGGAGCATGTGACGGAGCAGTGCGTTGCTGCGTCCACTTTCCACCAGGAGCCTCCATCTAGCCATCCGCCAGGTAGATGCCTGGCCCATCCCCATCCCCTTGAGATGTTGATCAACCTGCTGCAACCACGAGGCACATGGTCGGGCCATTGGCCTCCTCCACTGATGAGGCTCCCTCGCTGAGAGAATCTGGTGAGCATGATCAACATCAGGAAAACGAGCCACATGTCCATACAGCCACAGCTGATGCTCATGGACGATGCAAGAAACAAATCTCATCAGAGTTTCTCTCAAAAACCGCTCGTTGGACACAAAGTCCGACCAGTGATAGCGAAGGATTCTCCAAAGAGACCTGGTACTGAAGGAATTAAGTCTCTGTCTCAGCTCCCTGGTCAGAGTTCAAGTCTCACATCCAAAGAGCAAGACTGGAAGCACCAAGAACCTGAAGACTCAGACTTTCGTCCTCCTGCACAGTTACCGACAGCACCACACGTCATGATCCAGTGAATCCATGACTTCCTAAGGACAAGGTACAGACAAGATAGCAGCATCCAAGATGTCATTGAAAGCCTGGATCTTAGTTTTGGCCCAGGAAACCCATAATCCCAGCGGCTCCAACTCCTCATTCAGCAGCTCGAGGGGCCCCAAAAGGATATCTGGAGTCTCTGCAAAGATGACTGCATCATCTGGGGAATTAAGGTCAGAAATCTTGGCATTCCCAAACGATGCACCACAGCTTGATCTTTCCAACATCCTCCCCAGAATCCAGCCATAAAAGTGCTGAAAAGGGTGGGGGCCAGTACACACCCCCTGACGAACTCCAATAACAACTGGAAATAACATACTCTCTCGACTGCGAGCCAATAATATACGAGTCAATACTCTCGACTGCATTCGGTGAGGACCTGAAGGGAAAGGATAAGGGCAATCGTTGATCTCTTTGGTTTTCCAGAGAGGGACAACAAGGCCCCTCTTCCTGTCAGTTGGGATGATGCCTGTGTTCCAGGAAGAGCACAGAAGTGCATGCTATTACACGACTACAGCATTTCCACCAGCCTTGCGAAGTTCAGCATGGATGCCCCACAAATCCCAGGAGCTTTACCCCATTTCAACCGGTTCACCGCAGCCTGTGTTTCCACAAACTAAGGTGAATCATAGTTGATTGGAGGGTCAGCAATAGGGATTGTAACACTCCTGCCATCCAACTCAACAGCTGGTGGATCAGCCTGATACAGCTGCTCAAAGTAACCGGCCCAGCGGGCCTTCATATTGGACTCTTCTGTCAAGAACCCACCATCCTCCGGTTTAATTGCAGTACACTGAGGGACGGGCTTGGAGAAACACATTGCACGAATTCTAGAAGCAGGATGAGAATCACTTCACGACAGGTGATGATCTTCCCCCCTCACAGATTCCTCACACATAGGCCTCTTTGTCCACTCTTAGTGCATGTACAGTTTTACACCTCAGCTCCCTGAACAGCTCAGCTCTGTCATTCAGCCTGGTCCTGTGACTCTGGTCAATGGTATCCAGTGTCCCTTGATTATTTATTATTCTTTGCAAAATTATTCTTTGCCCAACGATGAGTTCCAAGACATCCACCAGCAACATCAAGTATGGTGGTCTTGAAGGCACTCCACTACACTTCAGGATTCCCCAAAGCACCCAGATCCCCCAAATCCCCACTCAGCCTTTTCGCAAACTCCTCAGCTACCCTCTCATCCTTCAGCTTGCCAGCATCCAGCCTCGGCTGGGATGGTACCATTCTCCCAGATTCAAGCTGCAACTTCAGATTTGCTACAACAAGCTTGTGGTCAGTATTGAGGAACTGAGCCCTCCGGTTGACCCTGCAGTTCTGGATCATCCTCCAGCGGCCATCAACGAGCACATGTTCAGTCTCCTTTGCCACACCGCCAGTGTTGGAATACCAAGTCCAGCGATGAGCCTGTGAGTGCTGAAACGATGACCCAGCCATCCTAAGACCACGACTTCTTGTAAAGTCAAGGAACTTCGTGCGATTCTGGTTCACAGTTCCAGACCCATGGGGACCAACACATGTCTCATAATCATCCCTATCCATTCCAGTCGATACAATGAAATCACCCAAGACTATAAGTGTATCTCGCCTGGAGCACTGATCAACCACAGACTCGAGCGTGCCACAGAATGCATCCTTCACGGTGAGATCACTCACTTCATTCGGAGCATATACATAGATCAGGGAAATGACACCCAAGGAGTGACGAATCCTTAATCTCATAATACGCTCGTTGACCGGTGTTACCTCAATTTTTATTGGAGTCAGCTTATTGAACACAGCTACAGGAACTCCTTGGGCATGGTAACCATCAGAGCGACCAGACCAATTGTCGGTGTAACCATCCACTATGATCTCACCACTATCCGATCTCCGAATCTCAGAGAGTGCTGCAATACCGATGTCCAAACGCTTGAGCTCAGATGATAACAGAGACAGGTGATCATCCTCTCTTCGGGATAGGACATTCCAGGCACCCACTCAAGGGACCACTTCAGGTTAACCCAAGGAGACCGCCATCTGGTGGACGACACCTCAGCATCACTCCGACACACTCCACCTCAATGTGACCCAGGAAGTTTACCCCCTATCATGAAGGAACGGGGGTCCTGAAGGCTTTGCTGGATCCAGTCAGCTGGCGAGCTGCTCTGCAAAGGGTAGCAACATAATAGGTACTCGCATGGAGTGCCTTTTCAGTTTTATTTGCATTTGTGGATTTTGCGGCGTGAAGGATTTTACGGTGGCCATAGTGCAAATCCTGCCACCAAACTCATAAGAAAAAGTAACCAAACTGCAGGAGGACGTCCACAGACACAGTTGAGCAGTAGATATGGATGGCCGTTGGCTCACAAGGAGCTCCTCCACCCTTTGACAGGTTTTGTTTTTAATCCTGCTGGGTGTCCATATCATACACCCTCCTCGCCAAGAAACATGGTGGGGGAGACAGCTTTGTCGCCGCCAACCCGACCATGAAACAGGTTGGTGCAGGTTTACATGGTACCTGAAGCAAGTTACAGATCTAATGTGACGTGACCTGACAATAAACACTGTTCGTAAACGATAAATGTTTACTAATTCCTACCACTGTGCAGTCTCACTTCAAGCCGACGAAAATCTACAGATCCTTCTCCAATCATATCGCTGTAAAACCAAGAAACACTAGCTTCCTTGGGGAGCTATCCTACTCGTGCAAGACCACATGACGTGCCATTGTCTTCTGTCATGTCCCGTGTCTTCTGTCATGTCCTCTCGACTCGTATGCCACCGGCTCTTTTAATACAGCAAAGATGTCGCACGTTGCACCACCGGTCCAACCACGACTACTCTCATCTCCAACCATCAACAACAAACTCCCGTGATGTTTCACCGACAAATTGATATCTCCCATGATGAAGCTGAGTCTTAGGGGGTCTCTCACTCTCTCACTGCAGGCAGGTCAGTGGTTTTTCTGTCTTCTACCATCTCCTCTCCGGTCTCGATCCTCCCCCATCTGAGATATGTCCCCCCCCCACCCCCCATATATCCGCAGGACGCTCAAGGTCCCCCAGCAACCCCTTTCTGGTAAAACTACCAAAATCAAGAATCACTGCTCATCTTCCCTCTTTCATTCCTCTTTTTTTTCCCCACCTTTGGAACAAACTCCCACATTCTCTTCAATCCCACTCTACCCTCCAGGTATTCAAAACAGCTGTTCACAAACATCTCTTATCTTCCCCCATCCAAAACATCTCTTATCTTCCCCCATCCAAAACCACGATCTTTTATATCCCAGTTAATCCACACCAAACCCACCTCCTTCAAATTCCCTGCTTTCCTTCCTGAAAGTCCCCGTCGTGAAAGGACCTGAAAGTCCCTGTAGTGTCCATCTTGTTTACCCCGTATACCCCACCCCATCCCTTCCATAGATATCCTCATGTCACTGTTCCACAGTTTTGTCCTTCCCTCACCCACCCCTCTTGTCTCCTGCTCCCCTTGCTGTGCATTCTGTGAGTTAGCTCTCATACGAGCCTCAACATTGTATTGAAAAATAATAATAATGGCGATCCACCAACTTTCTCCCTCTCTCCTCTCTTCTTCTTTCTTTCTTCCCACTCCTGAGCACCAAGTTAACACGGGAACGGTCGAGTTCCCACAGACCAAGTATCGAACTTCCCTCCTTGATCGTCCCTCCAGAAAGAGTCAGCCACTCACGAAACCCAGTGTCGTCCTCTTCTCTTGGCCTCCAGGCTCCCCCATTGGCTATCTCTTCACCTTTCAGGCCTTCTTGAAGCTTCCAGACCCTCCCATTGGCTATCTATCAGCCTTTGTGATTCACGGAATTGTGCAGGCTCATCCCTCCCTCTCCAGACACTGCACACCTCTCTCCCATTGCTTGTCACCGTTATATCGAAGGGAAACACGAAAGACAACTTACCCGATCCCTTTTCCTTGCTATTAAACACTTCTAGAATGAGCACGTCGACATTGATATTTCTCCCTTTCAGAAATTCACATTTACTTAACAAATTAGTACGTCTACGTCCCTACTTAATACATCGACAAACTACCGGCTCAAATAAACAACACTTCCTAACTATGCATTCTAGCTACCCTTTGAATATATAACCCCCCACCCACCCACAAATGTAACAATATATTAAAAGGGGCTACCTGGCGCTGCCCCGAGTAAAAGAGGAGGGGTATCCGGCGCTGCTGGGCTGGTTGGGCTTTTCCTGGTGGTAGTTTCAGGAAGTGTTGGACATTGGAAAGCTTTGGAGTTATTGGCTTCATGGTGGTGACTTTTTTTCTGTGGTCCGGTGGCAGCACTGCCTGAGGTGACATCCCAATGTAGACTATGTAGCAGCCTTTGGTGGTCTCAAAACATCCTTGAAGGCCGACGTGTGGTAGCCTACTACCATGGCCAGATTCTGAAGTACCTAGACCCAAAATTTGTGGCCTATAGGTGGTACAGTTCAGCCATCAAAGAGTAACGAACAAATGCACAAACACTTTAAATTATTCACAAGATAGAGATGTCTCTCCCCATCACTCTACTGGTAGCTCAAGTGCGAAGCATATGATTTGAGGACGTACCGACACGTTTGGCCTTGTGTTCCTGCGTTCTGACATCATGCCCCTCCTGGGTGACGTACAGCGTGTATGAGGTCAAGAACCCTCTACAAGCTGAGATGGGCAGTCCCTCAATGCGCAGTGAGACACTGCTGGTGAATTCTTGATGCTTCACGTGTGGACCTCTTTCTGGTACTAAATCAAAGCAGAGGTAAAGGAATGCAAATGAGTTAATCAGGTCACGTACAATTAATTTTTAGTAGCAAAGGTAACCGGCATTACCAGGCAATGCCAGGCCCCTCATCCGCCCCCTCCTTGCCCTTCTTCCTCCCACCAATCCCTCTGGATTCCCACCCGTTAATAATTCTTTCAAGAAGGGTCAAGACAGGCAAAAAACAAACAAACAAACAGCAATCAAGATGGGAAACAGCAATCAAGAAGAATTCTTTTATAAGGACATTATTTACCATTTTCTTCCAAGTAGGCCTCAGCCTGGTCGATGAGCATGTCGCCGTCAATCTGCTTTGCGTGCACAGCAATCTGGTACCTTCGGAAAGGGATGACGTCGTCCCCATTAGCTGTAATAAAAATGTGTTTTAAACACTTTTTATAAACTCAGTTTAGTCATCCAGATGTTTATTCCCAACAGGTGAAAAATAACCCCCCCCCAACCCCCTTTTTCCTCCCACACATGGATATCTTCCTCAATCCTTTTGTTCAGGAAAGTGAACTTGAAATTCCTCGCAAGACCATCAGCCAGAGAACCCTCTGCGTGGATGTTCAGGATACCAGAAGTTACATCGGAGGAGTTATATGGGCCGTGAGCGTCGTGATAAATACTGTGACGGTTCTGGGGACCGAGACCACAAGGCAATGACACACAACATACAGTGGTTCCCAAGTCAGTGATTGCAAGTTCCGGATAGGGTCCACCACTTGTGTCTAGTGGGTTACAAAGAGAATATGCGTTGTGAAGTATTAGTTACGTTTTTCCCCCCCATTCTTCTCTGTACACAATCTTCTCCTCACATGACGAAGCAGTCGCTGCTAACAGCCGACTTTGCATACGCGCACCAAAACCCCGTTTGTAACTGCGCACCATAGTCAAACTGCCATCTCAACCATCATAGCTTTCTTCACCTCAATTCTCCTACATGCCAGCAATAACCGCCCTGCCTGTTTCAGATACCACTGGACTTTATTTACATTCCACACGACCATTCAAGATCGCCTTTCCAGCCTTCCTCCATAGCCCAAAGAAGACGCTTCTACTCCACAACCACACCAGCCGAACCACTGCAAACAGTCTTCCAGCACCGCAGGACCATCATCTCACCTTATGCACGGACACCTTTGGTTCTTGCCAATACCCAAGCCCGGCACCACCACAAACAGAGCCTTTACATCAAGGCCTGGTGTTGGCTTAATGGTTGGGGTGGCAGGCTTGGGATCCTTGGGTCCTGAGTTCAAATCACACTTGGCTATTGAATTTATACCAGGTGGGGTTGACTCAGCCTGTTCTCCTTCCGAGGTCGGCAAAATGAGTACCAGCTTGCTGGGATGATTGAGCCATTCGAGTATCCTGTGTTGGAGTGGTGACCTGTCCAGGATTGTGCCCAATAGCCCAGGAGACTGCCTCAGCAACATCAATTTTCTGTACAGAGTATGGTCCCAATGGATTTGGTGTTTCACAGGCAGGGTGATTCGTCAATGTGTGTGCTGCCCTTCAGCTGGACGTTAAACCCGGCGTCTCGTCTGCTGTGCATTGAAGATTCCATGGTTTCCTTTATGAAGAGTAGGCGAGCTATCGCCGGCACTCTGAACAAATTACAAATTTGAACAAATCCTGCGTCGGAGTGGCGACTCATCCAGGATTGTGCCCAATAGCCCAGGAGACTGCTTCTGTACAGAGTATGGTCCCAATGGATGGACATCAAGGCGCAAGTGTGCGCTTACAATTCCATCACATGCCTCTATCAGCAGGGACCGCCCTGCTATCCAGCAAACCATCCGTGCCCTTCCCGGACATTTGAGTGATGGATGAGGACCACTACACAGTGGCCCCATGTTGAATCGGGAGCTTATGTGCATGGCATGTTCGGAGAATGAGTGGAAGCGATTCCAAACCAGCGGACTCACAGAGAGGGTGACATTACTCTCAGAGGAGAGAGGGTGGTGCATGACCCATGCTCCTGGGAACCATACATACAAGAGGCGGGAATTTACCCTTGACCCCCGCCAAACTCCACCCCTCCCGAGGCCCTTAAATATTGGAGCCGGGTGCTGGAAAAGAGCTCATGTGGTGGTTGTTGGGGTTGTTTCTGGGGGGGGGGGGAGTGGTTGCTACAATATTTTTTGGTGGTTGCTACAGAATGGGAAGGAAAGGGATTCTGAGGGAGCGAGCGAACCGAGCGCCATCCAGTTGGGGCGCAGTATTGGGTGAAAGGCAAAATCGAAAACCACACGGGATAGGCAGATCTAATTCTTATGCGTTCTTTCTCTCTTTTTCCAACTCGTCTAATGTGGACATACAAAGAGCCATCAGCGAGGGCAAAACCTGACCAACCCTTCTTTTTAGAGCAACCACTGACTAATACCCTGCCTATCTCACTAAGCACCTGTCACCACACCCTACTCGCACCTTTTAATCACGCACCCAGACATCCCCCTTTGCAATGCATTATCCCCCATCCTCACCTTTCCTGCACTTTGGAGTAGCATGTGCTCGCGTGTCCGTGCCAGGTAAGCCAGAGGTCGCCAACGCCTCAGTTTTCCTCATCTCTCTTGCTCATCTACCCTTCTGTGGAGTGATTCTGATGCCTGTCATGTTAATCTAAGTAAGACTGTGTAAGATAAATTGTACTATTTTCAGACCCCGAGCTTGAAGCAAAAAGGGGCAAGGTGCTAATGCAGTCAAAAAGGGCACATTTTCACAAAAGGGGCACAAATATATCTTACCCATCTCTCATGTAGCCAATATATCATCAAACATACCTTGAAAGCCTGTTTGTGGTTATATTTATTTTGGATGAATCTCCAAAGCTGAACCTGACTCCGACATAAGCAAAATAGGATTGGTGGATCGGCCCCATCTACAATATGAAAACGAGGCTTCCGCTGTCAAACTTATGCTGAAAACATTTAATCCAAGCATCGATTCTCCTTTTAAGTTTCTTTCTGGAGTTTCTTCTGCTCTCTTTTTTTGTCTCTGTGATGAAGTAATCTTTCAGCAATTCATTCCACAAGGCGAACAAGACATGAACATTCCAAAAGGCGAGTGTTACACACTAACGACTTGTTCCCACGAGATCTTCCACGCATTTGAGAGAACGTCTCACAAGAACAAGTCGTTCAACGTCGGGGAAAGAGTGGTGGACACGGCTTCAAGTTGAATGTTATAAGGGTGGTGCAGAGCCGACTGACACGTTTCAGACCGCCCTCCTGTCCGAGGGGTGAGACGGGAACTTTTGGGGTTGTGGGACCATTTTTATAAGACAATGCACTGCAACTGGTGGAGGTCACCTTCCTGATGTTATTGACCATAAATAACAAAATTGCAAGCTTTGAACATAAACTTCGTCTGTTAGAATCATCGCGTATCCAAACGTATCAGTCGGCTCCGCACCACCATGTATAAAGTGTTAATGATGCTTTCCAAAGAGAATTTTGAATAATTTTGCAACAAAATCACCTTAAATCTTGAGAAATACTGAAGGTGACTTTTGCACGAGACACAGAAGTGATTGTTTTCCTCTGCATCGAGGCATTTTTAAAGGGGCAGGGTGGACTCGGCGAGGTGCGGGGTGCTCCGCCCCCCCCCCCGATTTATTCAAGCTGATATATGTGTGTCATCTACGAGGGGTCTGATATTTGTACGTTATATCCACGGCCGATGCCAGAATGTTGAAACAGGAAATGATAGGAACGCAACTGCCCTCTCATCCACAGATATTTCTCGTTTTTCCTCTATTTCCTTAAGTCCAACTTAAGAATGTCCAACCTTAAGTCCAATGAAAGAATACCAACGTTAGTATGTCTTCACATTTGCAAATACAAATAATAATGCACTTCTCACCAGGACAGATTTTTGCGGTGGAAGTATTCCCTTCTATTTCCTTCCATCCACCTTTCCCAATGGCCGGCTGCTCCACGAGCTTCCATTCCATGATGTACGAGATGGCAGCAAATCGAGGACTCCAGTTGAGCTTTATACACTTTCCATCTCCCACGACCCGTCTTCGATGCTTTACTGAGGAAGGCAAAATGGATGAGGATAACAACAGGAGCGAACAACACGTACTGAGTGAGCCATCTGAAGGGCAGGAACCAGGATAATGATACATGAGCACGACAAGAGTGAAAGCAAAACATTGTTAACGTCCTGTGTTCCGCCGTGTAATGATAACTCCACACAGATGAGCAAATCATTCATCGTTTTACGTACGGGCTAGTACATTTACACAAACACACCGAGACACTGTGACATAAACTAAAAACACATCAACAACTAGAAGGGCACTCGGGAGGGCGCATACCTCCGCCACGTAACGCCTGATCCACGAGAACATATCGGGCCCATGACATTTTTGAAATATCTTGCTATACAGGACTATATCGTTTTTGACCCGATCTCTCAACGGTGAAGAATCACTTTAAAAATTAAATAATGCTCGTATCCAGATCCAGATCCGGATCTTCATCAAAATCGAATCTATTCGTCCTCGCCACACACCGAACATGTCCACAAAATTTCATCCGAATCCGTCGACAACTTTTTGAGATATCCTGCACACAAACCAAACAAACAAACAAACAGACGGACAAACAAACAAACAGACAGAAAGGTGTGAAAACATAAGCTCCTTCACCTTCGGTGGTGGAGGTAATAACTGCTTTGTGTAAGATACGAGTTAAAAGGTCATTCTCGCAAACGTGGACCAACCGAAGTGCTTCACATCATGTTGAAGGACAATCCGATAATGTTACTATTTGGTCATTTAACAAACTACAATGGTTCAAAAGGTTCTCGTGATGAGATGCTATAGTCCCAAGAAATGCCAAGTTTTTCCTTTCAACCAATTTGATTCTGATGTACCATACTCCATTACAGAGCATCGGTGCTGCCAAAGCCAGCTTCTTGGCAAGGGTTATACTGGGTGTGTTTGCTATTACCTTCCCAGCAATAGTCGAGGCAGGAATTTGGAATTTGGTCAGGGTGCCGGCGACAGCACCCCCTGACCCCACATCTCAACATACACTTTATATACTTTTCATGGTCTCAAAGCAAACGTCAAGGTCAACAACTGGGAGCTTAAAACCTTGCCCAGATTCCGAAGTACCTACACCCAAAATTTGTTGTCTCTCGGGACTACGGGTTGGTCGTAAAAGAATAACGTACAAACACACAAACACATAAGCTTCCTTTCTTGTATCCTGAAGCTACATGAGTACAAGTTATGATTGCTACGTCTATTTCGTAACGCAGGGTGACATCAGCTTTGGAATGATCATCCTAAAAAAAAAACACAACTAAATCCAAGAAGTTATGTGAACATGATAAGAAGTTATGATGGTGTGAATAATCAAATTGAGCAATGCACCACGAGTATGATAATTCTTTATGAGTGACTGTTAGAAGGTGTCTTGTGACAGTGCGATGTTAATGCTTGTATACTTATAATAAGAGAAGGAACTATTATTATTTTATTTTATAATACAAACAGAGTACCCACCCTCTGGGTGAGTTGAGTTTGTGCATTACTTCCTGAAAAAGTATCGTCTGTTTTGCAAGAACACTATAGATGCTTGCTTGGTGTACTCCTAAAAGGTCCTCGATGGTCTAAAGCCTAAAGGTCGAAAGGGTCTGTGGGGTCTTATGGGTATAAAAGGTCTAAAGAGTGAAAGGGTCTAAAAAGGCAAAATGAGTCAAAGGGGTTTTTAGGAGTGTTTGGGTGGCTCCAATGGCCTTAAGGTTTTGGAGGGTCTCAGGGGTCTATAGGTATAGAGGGATCTGAAGGATATAAATGTCCATCGGTGTATCGAGCGGTGTGTTAAGGATGTAAATATCTATCAGCATCTAAAGGGTCTTAAAGGGTCGAAGGGGTCTCAGCAGTCCAAAGGGTCAAAATGTTTTTAAAGGTACATTCCAATAGCATGTAATTAATAAACGCACGTGTAGTCAGGCATACGTCCTTGGCAGTGTCGCTCGGCTGCATCTGACCCAGTAAGGTGACCCGGTTCGGACAAGGCGTACCGAGGGCGTGTCCCACGCGTCACGGAGTTATCTGTGTGCGACAGCCTGAGATTCCAGAGAGTCTGGTGGGAACCCGAGATAGCTTCCCCCCCCCCCATCATGGTCTTATCACTCCAACCCGGGGTCCGCAACAATATGTATAAATAAAAATATCAGTTATCATTGACTTTGCTGTGTACAATGCTGTGCCGGAGTATCATTTGTGTTTTATGGTTGAAATAAATGCAAGTTTGGACTTCAACCACCTGTCCGTTGGACATAGATCGATGAAAGAACGTTAGTTTTGTGATCAGTGATTTCACAAATTCTCAAATTGATCTTGGAATCAACCTTCTCCCTCTCCTTGATCAAATATGATCATAAAAATGAAAATTGCCCTCTTCTTGCTCTCAAGGAACCTGATTTCTCATTCTGGTCAATCCCACCTTTTCCTCCAGGGCTTCAAAGTGGCAGTACACCGCCATCTCACGTTATCCTCAATCCCTCCCCATGATCCTTCCTCAACCCCATTAAGCCTCCACTGACCCCCTCTCCCTCACCCCAACCTTTACTTGAAGTTTGCAATGTCTCCTCCACTCTTCCTTCTCCTCCTTATGTTCATTCATCCCCTTGTGTGCACATGTTGTCCCATTCCCTCACTGTAAGTACATTACATTTTACCCTCTGTCACCACACTCTTCCATGAGCTTATACCGTTACGAATCTGGAAGCCTTATGCACACAGACAGACAGCCGTCCCTGTAGCTTAGTTATTTCGATAAGTGTGTGTTTCTAGTTAGGACCCCTACCTGTGTCTAATGGGAATTACATACATGCGCTGTGAGTTATTTTTATAGTTAGGATTTTTACATCCACACCATCTTTGCTCTCACAGCAACCACACTCTGCTCACGGCATTCTTCGCACGCTCGCCCGCAAGCGTGCACGTGGGCGGAGTCTAACGTAGGCATGGCATCCCTCCTTAGCCAATCGTCAAGGAGTGGACATCTCACCCGCCCCGTTTCCAACTCAACACGATCGCCATTAAGCACGCGGCCAGAGGTGAGGAGGTGGGCGGAGCCACAAACGCCTCCGCTCGGGACTCCGCCCAGAAGGGTGGGAGTTGCCCCGCCTACTGTGGGTCTGTCCAATGGAGGGCGGTCAGGGAATCACACGATGGTTCTGGCAAATCAAGAGGCGAGTGGTCAGGAAAAGAGGCCCTCCCTCCTGGAGAAAAAAGGTTGGTGATTTTGGACGAACGGAGGAGATTGATCTCGCCCTGTCGCTGGCATCTGCTCTCATCTTGTCCTGTCGCCGGAGTCTGGTTCTCCGTCAGCTCGAGTACGTGGTCTGCTCGAGAGCTGGTCGCATCTCGTCGACGCTGGGCTGGTCGCATCTCGTCGACGCTGGGCTGGTCGCATCTCGATGCCGGTCTGATTTGCTCGTCTCGGCCAAACCGCATGAGGCGGGAAGGGGAAGGTCCATTTTTCTTTCTGGGTATCTGAGTGTGTGTGTGTATGTCCGTGGGGCCCCGTCTTTAAGTAGAAACTGGATAAGTGCTTTTGCTTGTACATTGCATATAATTTCTTATAATCGGATAACTCTGCTCCTTGCGTGCTCCCCCCTGCCCCCCTCCCCCCCAATTATAAATAAATCCCCTGTTAAATGCTTCGGCTCGTTTTTGTGTTTCCTTCATTGGCTTAGCATGATGCGTGTTGGGAAACTTGTGAAGCGGCAAAGTGTACATTTGGACCAATGAGACCTCGGTAACCATCCGCTCGGGGTACGCACGGGTTGAGCACGCATACGGCTCGTCCCGTACGAGTGCCGTCGAGGGTGTGAATCCTCGGTAGCTCGCCACGTGGGCCTCTTGGTATTTTGAAGTTTGGCAGATAACCCTGTCCCACCTGGTTGATTTATTGACGATTCATGGTCCTGTAACGGACCCGTACCTTTCGGAGTTTCCGGGTGTTCGGTGGAGTCGACCGTACTGCTGCACCTAGCGGTCGTGCTCACAACTGACGCCCGGCTCCACAACAATACATTGTGTAGAGGGGGGAAAAGCAACTGAACTTGTCTCCAAGAAGAATTGAAGAAAGGAACCAATGGCACAGAGCATGACAAGTTTACACAGGACTGAACACAAGACCCATCATGAAGTTTCCGTTGAAGCTTTCGAGTTACACGTGTTGCAGACAATGTCAATTTGTGAATCAGGTTGAATCTGTGCTGAAACAAAGCAGATATTGTATCTTCTCGGAATTCCACTGCACGCTTGCACGATTCAACATATCGTTATGTACTTGGAAAGGTGTTCAATGATAAAACACTCCAACAAGCAATCCAACCATTTTCTCGCTCAAGCCAACTACACCAGTCCAGGATTATATAAATATCGTTGATTAAAGCACATGTTTTTGATTAGTCTTGGATTCACGAATGGTTCAGTGGTGGATTAGTGCTAATCAGGCTGTGAATTGTGAAAACAGACGGAAGTCTTTGTACTCAAAAGGATAAAATTTTCAATTAAAACTAAAACTCCACTGACTGGAGAACCGAACAAGGTAAAACTAGAACGGCACTTGGTGGAGCGCAAAGTCTTGCCTCACGCACTCATTCTAAACAAAAACTACCATCGTCAACTGAACATACTCCTATTACGATCCATGTACCCGCATCAATCGTGTCATCCATGCACCGTATTATGACGTCACATACATTGCCATTATCTGTAGCTTTATTGATTATCAGGATATTTAACAACCACTTATGTGCAAATTATGGGTAAAACTACTTATGGGTAAAAAGGGAGGGTAAAAGATATATGGTAAGATAGGGGATATATGGGGTGTAGGGATATGGTAGGTAAAGAAACAGGTTGATAGGAAACACGAGAGATGATTGCAACAGTTAGTTTATGATCTCCTGATAAACAATGTTGCGTGTTAAACATCTCCCCAGTGCCATGTCGAACCCTCCTGTGAAACTCGGACTGCTCTGAAAATTGTTGGGTGGTCGCGAGACTTCCGTTATTCTCAGGTTTTCCGTCTGTCTGTTTGTATGTAATGGACAACTCTGGAGGCCAGAGGAGTCAACCGATTTTGATGAAATTTGACTGGTAGGTTCATACCAGGATCTAGTTGTATGCCTTTGAGCACCGTTGCTATGGACACCACCGTTGCCTAGCAATGGGACTTTGAAATTTTTGAAAAATCCCCCAAAATTTTTTTTTCGAAAATCAAAAATCGGCCTCCGCGCTTTTATGCGCACGATAATCAACCTCTTTGTCAAAAATTTTCAGCCCGGTCCGTCAAAAACTGTATGACTAGTATGCAATTATGTAGCGACCACCCGTGTCGCCTACCGACCAATTTGGTTGTACTTTTATATTTCTTTGTTTATCAATATAAATATATATATATATATATATATATATATATATATATATATATATATATATATATATATATATATATATATACATATCACAAAGGGTCTGTTTGTGGGTTCTTTCTTTCCATCTGTAAGTAGGGATTATTTATAATAATTTTAAAAACCGATATTTATGGTGTAAAAGTGGTGGCCGAGCGGTTAAAGTTGCTGACTCGTAAGCCAGCAGATGTGGTTCGATCTCAAAGACAAGTTCAAAATTTCTTTCTTCCTGAGTGCAAAAAAGCATGACACACAGACACGGTTCCTTTTATACAAACAAAGTTAAATGGCTTACTGGAATCTGTTGGGTCTATGACTGGGATGAAGAGTGATGAAGGGGGTGAAAGGCCACCGCTGGTTTCTGCCCTGAGCTCTGCTCTGAGCCCTCCATACTTCAGGAGAAAGGTCGTCTCATTTGCATTGAGAGTTACTTTCTTGGGCACAGACCCAGCTGTACCAGTGCTCAGATGTAGGTGGTAGGAATGAACCAAGCCATGAGCCTCGGCCTGCTTCAGGGGCTGGAGGAGAACAACGAGGCAAGCAACATGATAGGATTGCCATTTGTACTGTAAGCAAATTCTAATTCCTCCAATTTCCAAGTTCATTCATATTTGAAAAGAAATAGATTTCAATAAAATGTTGCTGAGCCGAAAAGAAAAGAAAAGAAAATGTAAAACATATATTAAAACACTTCAGCCAGGCTGTTATACTGTCAGAAGAGGGAAGGAATAAAAGGAAAACTCTTAATAAAAGTCTTTGTCATTCATCCCATCTCATGCTCACCCCCTCGCCCCCCCCCCCAGTTTCTGCAGCGTACACGTGATTTGTCAGTCACCTCCATATGGTAAAACTCCAAAAATCCAGTTTCAATACTCATTCTCTCTCCCCCCTCCCCCTCCTTATCCCTTCAAGTCTCCCTCTCTTTTGTCCTTCTACCTGGCTGTTAGTGTCCTTCTCCCCTCTGCCCACATTTCCACTGTTACAGTGTTAGATCGTGGGGTTTGTTCAGTTACCAAGTTTCATGTAGAGTGCTCGCCAAGAGGCTTAAGCACTCAAGCAAGCACTCCAACGACATAGTTGATAAGAAACAGCCAGTTTGGCAAGCAATAGCAAGCTCATTGGTAATGGAACACATCCCTGGTCTGTTCTATATTCCAGATACAACACAAGCCGAGACTCTGGATTCACAAAAAAAAATCCTCCGTGGTTCTGATAGGATGGTGCAGAGGCAGCACAGTTACCTTTAAGCCATCTCGTGTAGGTTTGATTCGTGACCCAACTGGTCAGGTCAGGTATGGGAGCATGCACTGGAGCAGCAAGTCACTGCAGTGACTTTCCACCGGTACTCCAGGGGCCTCCGTCTTGCCATCTCCCAGGCAGATGCCTGGCCCATCCCCATCTCATTGAGATGCTGATCAATCTGCTGCAACCACGAGGCATGTGGTCGGCCCGTTGGCATCCTTCACCGACGAGGCTCCCTCGCTGAGAGAATCTGGCGAGCAGGATCAGCATCAGGAAAACGAGCCACATATCCATACAGCCGCAGCTGACACTCACGGACTATGCAGTTAACAAAGCTCATTTGAGTCTCTCTCAGCAACCGCTCGTTGGACACAAAGTCCGACCAGCGATAGCCAAGGATTCTCCAAAGAGACCTGGTACCAAAGGAATTAAGTCTCCGTCTGCGATCCCTGGTCAGAGTCCAAGTCTAACATCCGTAGAGCAAGACAGGAAGCACCAAGGACCTGAAGACTTAGACTTTTGTCCTCCTGCACAGGTACCAGCAGCGCCACACCCCATGATCCAGTGAATGCTCGACTCCCCAGGCCTGACCCACAAATCTATTGACCTCTGGCTTACTGCCAAGGGAAGTGAATCTCTCCGTGACCTCAACATCCTCACCACAAACAGGAACAGACAGGATAACAGCATTCAAGATGTCATTGAAAGCCTGGATCTTAGTTTTGACCCAGGAAACCCGTAATCCCAGCGGCTCTGACTCCTCATTCAGCACCTCGAGGGCCCCCAAAAGGATATCTAGAGTCTCTGCAAAGATAACTGCATCTGCAAAATTAAGGTCAGAGATGTTGACATTCCCAAGTGATGCACCACAGCTTGATCTCTCTGACATCCTCCCCAGAATCCAGTGCATGCAAGTGCTGAAAAGTGTGGGGGCCAGTACACACCCCTGATGAACCCCAGTAACAACTGGAAATAAGTTAGAGATGGAATCACCACACTTCACAGCACTCTCAGTACCAGAGTAGAGTTCAGACATCAGATCGATCAGTTTCGGTGGCACCCCACGAAGACCAAGAATCCTCCAGAGGACATCCCGATTCACTGAATCAAATGCTTTACAGAGATCAACATAGGCTGCAAGCAGCCCCTGCCGAAACTCTCGTCTGCATTCGGTGAGGACACAAAGGGCAAGGATACGGTCAATCGTTGACCTCTTTGGTGTAAAGTCTGACTGCTCCGGACGCTGGTGCACAAACAGATGGTGGCAAATCATATCGAGAATTATCCGAGCAAAGACCTTGCCCGGCACTGAGAGCAGCGTCACCCCTCGGTAGTTGTTGCAGTCTTGGCGATCACCCTTCCCTTTCCAGAGAGGGACAACAAGGCCCCTCTTCCAATCAGTTGGGATGATGCCTGTGTTCCAGGCAGAGCACAAAACTGCATGCAACGACACAAGTGCAGCATTTCCACCAGCCGTGAGAAGTTCAGCATGGATGCGACAGATCCCTGGAGCTTCACCCCATTTCAACCGGTTCACCGCAGCCCGTGTTTCCACAAACGAAGATGGATCATAGTTGATTGGAGGGTCAGCAATCAGGAAAAAGCAACACCCCTGACCTCCAACTCGACAGCTGGTGGATCAGCCTGTAACAGCCGCTCAAAGTAACCGCCCCAGCGGGGCCTTCACTCCGTTGTCAAGAGCTCACCACCCTCCGCTTTAACTGCAGTACACCGAGGAACGAACTTGGAGGAATGCAATGCGCGAAATTCCCCTGTAAGCAGAATGAGAATCACTTGACCACAGGTGATACTCTACCCCCTGACACTTTCCTCATGCATAGGCCTCCTTGTCCACCCTTAGCGCACGTACAGTTTTACGCCTCAGCTCCCTGAACAGCTGAGCTGTGCCATTAATCCTGGCCCTGCGACTCTGGGCAATGGTATCCAGTGTCTCTCTCGAAACAAAATTCTCCTTCGCCCTTTATTGAGTTCCAAGACATCCACCGGCAACATAAAAGTCGGCGGTCTTGAAGGCACTCCACAACTGTTCAGGACCCCCAAAGCACCCAGACCCCCCAAATCTCCACTCAACTTGTTCGCAAGCTCCTCAGCTACCCTCTCAACCTTGAGTTTGCCAACATCCAGCCTAGGCTGGGATGGTACCATTCTCCTGGATTTAAGCTGTAACCACATTTGCTACAACAAGCCTGTGGTCAGTATTGAGGAACTGAGCACTCCGGTAGACCCTGCAGTTCTGCATCATCCTCCAGCGACCATCAATGAGGACATGGTCAATCTCCTTTGCCACACCGCCAGCATTGGAATACCGAGTCCAGCGATGAGCTTGTGGGCGCTGAAACCATGAACCAGCCACCCTAAGTCCACGACTTCTTGAAAAGTCAAGGAACTTAGTGCTATTCTGGTTCATAGTTCTTGACCCATGGAGACAAAAACATGTCCCATAACCATCACTATCAGTTCCAGTCGATGCAATGAAATCAACCAAGACTGGAAGAGTATCTCGCCTGGGGCACTGATCAAGCACGGCGTACAATGTGTCCTTCACGTCTATTAACTGTCAGGAATTGTGCTTCACTGGAAGGAACTTGCATTGCAAAGTGTACCGTCCATGGCATCGACCTGGGTGTCCCGTTTGCTCGATTTAGTTGGTGAACATTAAAGATCCCACCGTGTCTTTGCGAAGAGTGGGCGAGTTATGGCTGCACCACAAAACAAATCCCAAATTCATGCCACCTTCAGTTGAATATCAGGCCTCGCCTGGAGAAACCGACCATGGCCAAAAGCTTTCCCAGCTGACTTCGGAAGGTGGTGATAATTGGGGCTGTTGGGGCTAGTAGAAGTAGTTGTAGTTGCAGTGTTCCATTTGAGGCCTCTTTTAAAATTCCATTTGAAGCTGTTCAGGTTTGGTAAGTATTAGTCATACATCCTTAATTAGTCATTGACAAATATCAGGTTAAAAAATTGATAATAATTATAATTCATCAAATGACAGAAGACAGCTGGTCGGACTAAATTTGTTTATTGTGAATTTCAAACAAAATATTAAATAACTAGAGGGGGAGCACTCGGGAGAGTGCAAAACCTCTGCCGCCAATACTGCTGGGTCACTCAAGTGAACCTTGACTCCATATTTGGTGCTTATTCATTGAATATGATGTCAACAGTGCTGACAGTTATAGTTCTTTTCTCCAACATTTTTTTTTGGGGGGGGGGGGGTTGGAAAATCACTTAAAGCATGTAGAAATGCAAAAAAAAAGAAATCCAAATTTTGTTGAAAAAAATTTTTTTTTCTCTAACAAATTTTTTTTTTGGGGGGGTTGGAAATCACTGAAAACATGTAGAAATGCAAAAAAACAATCTTTTTCTCTAAAAATTTTTTGGGGGGTGGAAATCACTTAAAACATGTAGAAATGCAAAAAAAAAAATTTTTTCTCTCACAATTTTTTTTTGGGGGGGGGGTAACAATTTTTTGGGGGGTTGGAAATCACTTAAAACATGTAGAAATGCAAAAAAAAGATTTGGGGGGGGGGTTGGAAATCACTTAAAACGTAGAAATGCAAAAAAAAAAAAAAATCTCTAACAATTTTTTTTTTGGGGGGGGGACCAAGTCCAAAATTTAATGGCATGATCCTAGGACCATACCTAACCCCTCCACCAAGTTTCGTCGAAATCCGTCGAGGAGTTTTTCCGTAATACTGTTCACAAACAAACAAACTAACTAACAAACAGACGGGTGAAAACAGTAACCACCATCCATCTTCGAAGATGGATGGAGGTTAATAATTTGCGGTTGGAGCTGGAGGGGGGGAGGGGTGGGAAACCGTTGTTTGTGGAACACTTCTGATTCTAATTTGCTAAATTCTTACAGAGCATCGGTGCTGCCAAAAACAGTCGATTGCCAAAGGTTACACTGGGTGGCTTGCCATTGCCTTCGCAGCAGCAGTTCGGGCAGGAATTTGCAATTTGTTCAAAGCGCCGGCGATAGCTCACCTACTCCCTTGCGAAAGACAGCGTAGGATCTTTTGAATCCACCAACAAATGCTAGCAGACTGGACGCCCGTTTAAACGTCCATGTGAGACACATTGATGAATCACCCTGTCTGCGAAACACTGGAATGATACTTTATAGTTGGGTCGGGATTCAAACCCAGGCGAGACAACTTCGAGGCAAGTACGTGTCTCTCGATGACATCCTGGCAGCCCCTTCAAAAATAAAAAAATGATAATAAAAATTAAGTATCGAAGGCTCGTCGTGGAGCTGCCACATGGCACAAACACATCTTACACACGTGTGCTGTATTTCGACGAATCATCCAATTTTTGCGTATGACAAATTACAGCTCACAGATCTATGTCTGAGTTGGACTGCCAAGTCACAGCACCGTCTGTTACGTGGATTTCCCCAAATCTTTCAAAAAATTCCTGTAGGTGACACTCAATCACAACGCGATGAAGTAGTCTGATCTGGGTGAACACGGTCACATGCTGGGCTGTATTTGGAATCCCATTTGTGGAGGTGGTGTGATGTCGTTGCGTGGAGAGTACGGATCCAGTTAAGTACAGACCACCGTTTCCGAGGGAGGTCCGAACCTGGAGGTTTTTTTTTTTCACATCACTCACCAGTTCTTTGTTCGCAATGTTGTCGTCTGTCCAGAGATTGTTCCACTTTTATTTTGTGTTCAACCCCACATCACTCAAAACATTTGCAGAGCCCCGGAAAGGTTTGCGTGACTCGAGTCACATATTTGGTAGATTCTGCAGGTCTTCATGGATTGGAAGCTCTCGGTTGCCTTTGATGCAGTCAAACTCCCACAGCATTCTTGCCTTCCGGCACACATCAGGGGTGGGATGTGAGACAGGACTGGGAGCCACTGTACGGGTGTTGATTTCAGAGTACCGCTGATCATCCGCATCGGTGTTTTCAAGACAATGACAAAGTGTTTTGTGTGGCTGCTCTCTGCCCAAACAGAAGAGCGGTATTCCGCTGCAGGGTAAACAAGAGCAAGGCTAGCAGTGTGAAGAGCGCGTGCAGTTGATCCCCAGCTCGTGCCTGCTCGTTTCCAGATGATGTTTACTCTGTTCTTGATCTTTTCTGTGACTCGTTGTCGGTGTTCATGAAACGTGAGGCCACGATCAAGGGTGACTCCGAGGTATTTTGAGAACGGTTCCATCCTGACTGGTTTTCCGCAAAAGGAAACCTGGAGTTTGCTGTTAGCCAGTCGGTTATGGAGATGGAAAGCAGTGACTGCAGCCTTCGTTGGGTTTGGGCAGAGGCGCCAGTAGATGAAGTATTGCTCCATTACTTTTAAGTCCTGGGACAGGGTACTGCTGAGGTCTTCAACGTTGAATGCTTGGGTAGCAAAGGCAATATCATCTGCATGGGCAAACTTTCTGGAGGTGGTACAAGGCATGTCACTCACATATATGTTGAAGAAGATTGGAGCTAAGACATTCCCTTGGGGAAGACCATCATTCAGAGTCCTGATGGAGCTTGTTTGCTCCCTGAGTAAAACCCTATATCTTTGATTGCTAAGCATAGCAGAAAGGACATACATTGTGGCTTGGCACTGGAAAAAGTCTGGCAGCTTTCAGTAGAAGACTATATCGCCATACCGTATCCATGCCAAATATATGAGACAATGCAGGACTGTCAGATGAAACAAATACTGCTACTGAGCTTGGGGTAAATGCTGTCATTTAGCAAGGCCACTCTGGGTACTCGCGACGCCACAGCAATGGCACTGCTTTTCTCAGTGAGGCATTTCCCAAGAACCAGTTTCCTCCTCCCCATGGATGCCAGCCTATGGTTATCACCTCCGCCACGGAAGGTGGATGGAGGTTATGTTTTTACCCGTCTGTCTGTTGGGTGGTCGCTAGACTACCGTTATTCTCAGGTTTTCCATCTGTCTGTCTGTATGTATGTAATGGACAGCTCTGGAGGCCAGAGGAATCAACCGATTTTGATGAAACTTGACTGGTAGGTTCATACCAGGATCTAGTTTTACGCTTTTGAGCACCGTTGCTGTGGACGCCACCGTTGCCTATTAACGGGACTTTGAAATTTTTGAAAAAAAATCCGAAAAATATTTATATATATATATATTTTTGAAAATCAAAATTCGGCTTCTGCGCTTTTATGCGCACTATAATCAACCTCTTTTTTTAAAAAAAATTCAGCCCGATCGGTCAAAAACTATGACTGGTATGCAATTATGTAGCGACCACCCATGTTGCCTACCGGCTTGTCTGTTTGTTTGTTGGTAAACAAAATATCTCAAAACGTTGTGGACGGATTCGGAACGAAACTTAGTAGGCCGGTTGGGTATGCAACATGGAAGAATTGATTCAAATTTGGTGAAGATCCGAATCCGGATCTGGATCCAAGAATTTTTAAAGTGATTCTTCACCATTGAGTGATGGGGCTAAAACGACATATAGCAGGAGATCTCAAAAAGTTGAGGACGGATTCGGACAAAACTTCGTGGTGAGTTGGTGTTAGGTGACAAGAACAAGCCGATTAAATTTTAGTTCAGGTCCAAATCCAGATCCGGCCTATCAGAGGGATACAAAGCATAAACTAATTAATCAGCCTGGTGGAGGTATGCTCTCTACCAAGTTCCCTTCTAGTTGTCCATGCTCTTGTCCTTTTAAATGCTGAACCTCAAGCAAAGCAGCAGCACGTACAAATTTTTTAAAGTCTTTGGCACGACTCAACCGGGATTTGAAACGCCAACCTCCCAGACTCGGAGCAGACACTCTAAGCATAACACCACCGAGTCTTGTTAACACTTCTCCAAATTATGAATGCAGACATTTAACATACATGTAACACGTATGGCAATAAATGAGATAAAACTGCTGTGCTTGAGAGTCAACCCCGGGGACGAAGGACATGAAGATCCAAAACGACCAACGTTCTCACCTTCCATACGAGCATTATGCTCGTGTTGTTAGTCTTTTCTGTTCGTATGAAATTTCTCCACAATGACGGTGCCTTGGATGGTGCTGGAAATACAGAACAAAGCATATCTGTCATCAATCACTCAATATTTCCTTTGACGCGTATTTCAATTTCATTTAAAGCCTCACTTCTACTTGCTCATAATACTGTATACCAAAGAACAAATTCCAAAATCCAAACAGATGAGGTCCAACCCAGAAGAAAGCCAAACACTTTGCTGACGAGGTGATATTCTCTCTTGACATTGACAAAGATTTGAGGTCTTCTTCAACTGGCAGGGAGTGCAAACAATTTTTTGTGGAAGAAAGTTTTGGTAAGAACCTCATCTTCATCTTTTTTTCCCTACTATCGATCCATACATTCAGCTTCGTCATACTTTGCTCAAATTACACCCCCTCACCCTCCCTCGCCCGTCAAAGTGTGCACGTACATAGATAGATGCCCCCCCTGACCTACATTTGCACAATTTTTTAACAAATAAATACACAATTTAAAAATAAACGTTGGCATTTAGTCCACCAGCCTTTCCTGGTTGTGTATTAGAAACATATTTTAACTGGGGACGAATTCACCATCATTAGCCAATCAGGGAAACGATTCAAGGCCTATCATTGTTCAGTGTGACAATGAAGTATCTCCTATTGGTCAATGCAACTAAATAAAGTCTGCAAATTGGCCAATGTGACAATAAAAGCTGTAAAATGTATACCAGCCTTCCATCCATCCATCCAACTATCCATCCATCCATTAGGACCATACTCTGTGCAGAGTGTTGGTGCTGCCTAAGAAGTCTACTTGGCTATTGGGCACAATCGTGGACGGGTCACCACTCCGACACAGGATACCAGCAAGCTGGCACTCATTTTTCCAACCTCAGAAAGATGGCATGCAGAGTCAACCCCACCTGGTATTAATTCAATAGCTGAGCGGGATTTGAATTCAGGATCCGAGGATCCCAAGCCCACCACTCTAACCATTAAGCCAACACCAGGCATATACCTGTATCTCTGTGATAATTGCTCTACTTCTGGAAATTTGATTTTCCTCTAAGTTTCCAGAAGACCAATGGTGTAACTTTAACCAGACTCAGTGGTGTAATGGTTCGACCATCCATTCTGAGTCTGTGAGGTCTGCGGTTCGAACCCTGGCCGAGTCATACCAAAGACTTTAAAAATGGCATGTGCTGCTTCCTTGCTTGACGCTCAGAATTTAAAGGAGAGCACAAGGAAAAACAACCGCAGGTTGGCAACCACTGTGCGGGCTAGATGGGCCTAATGGCCTCCACCTGTGTTGAGGTTTCTTGTAAGGAAACTCATATTTATATTAATATTCATCAAACACAAAAGTGCTTTGGCACGTGAAGTTCCGTGGAGATAATGGAAGCCAAAAGAGCAATAAATTGGGAAATACATTAGTAAATATTTTCTGGCATCAACAATGGTGGAAAAGCATTGCGTGTAGTCTTGGAACACATCCTCTGGTCTAACATATATGTCAGAGCATGTTGTTGTTGTATGATGTGTGCTTCTTCTGAGTTTCTTTTCAGCCTCAGGCAATTATGTGAGTTTAGACTTTGTTGACTTACCACCTTCCTTGGTCTGTGTGGGTTTCACGTTACTCCACGAACTCCACTGCCCATCTGTATTATGACGACATCTCACACTGACATCATACGGAGTGTAAGGAATCAGTGCTTCCACTGTTGTTCCCATGCTGAGCTGTGGTTTCAGTGGAAATGCCTGCAATCTAACCTGCAAATGATGAAGAAAAAGAACAACAAGAAGAAGTACTAAATTATAATATGCAGGCAAATCAGTTTCACATAAAAAGCACAAGTTTAATTTATATCATCACATTTGTTTTTTTCAGTACTTTTGCCTGGTAGAGCATGCAAAGCAAACTCAGGATGTTTTAAACAAGTTTTGACAAAATTAGATCCAAAACAAACTTGGCGGTGTCATGGTTAGAGCGTGCACTCCAAGTTTGGGAAGTCGGCGGTTTGAACCTTGACAGAATAATACAAAAGGATTAAAAAAAGAAAAGTACATGTTACTTCCTTACTTGATGCTCAGCATTGAAAAACGGATAGAGCATGGACAAACAATCACAGGGTGGCAAACATTGTGCAAGATTGATGGGCCTAATATGGCCTCTTGCACTGAAGTTCCTGACAAGGGAACAATAATTAAACGAGCCATCGTGGGTATTTACAAATACAAGAGTGGAGAATGTGGAGAAACAGTGGAGAAAATGGAAACACTTACTACCGTCTTGCTTTGCCATTTGTTCGTCTCCTGAGCGCACACCTCACACCGCAACTCCAGCTCCGCATGCTCTACCCTCCAGGTCACATTGATGAATACCACGCCCGGTGAGATCGTCACATTCTGTGGAGGGGACGGTTGGACTGGGTAGACAATGGGGCAAGGAATCAGTGCTTTAATATTTATGTACTGTTGAAGTGCAGAGAAAGTTGGGATAAGATGCTATACATGTGTACTTGTATATGGCTACGTGCAGGAGAGAGGACCCATGCCCCCCTCCCCCCGGGTTCCTCACCAGTGATGTATAAGTGTTATAAAGGAAAAACAGTAATTCATTTCTCCTGTTCACCTTGCCTTGACATGAACATATGACCACAACCGAAGAGACAATACTGGATGGAGTGGGGGCAGTGGGGTTTCAGGGTGGAGGAAGGAAACATATTTTCCCAACTAAGTAAATCAGTTTATGACATAACTACAAAAAAGGATATTTGGATAGTTGTTCAGCTTAATTGCACTCTCTTTTAGATGTCACCATTCTCAAACACAGGCCATTGTTTGTCAGCACCCACAAAAACATTTGTGTGTTGAAATAAATAAAGGTTTACCGACAAAGCATACATCTGGTTCCTTAACACACCAAAATATGTTTTAGCAGAAATAAGCAATCATCATTAATGTACATTCAATGTTTGAACTCAGATGTTATAAGAACTAATCCAACCTTGCACTCCTACATCATTCCAAGTCTGCACTTCTTCAGGGAGAGGAAAAAAAAATGTAAACAGTCAAAGTAAACCAGACTTTTAAAATGGTACCTGCTGCTTCCTTGCATTTTAAAATGCTATTCAGCATTTAAAAGAATAGAGCACAGACAACCATATGTTGGCAACCATTGCGCAGGCTTGATGGGCCTAATGACCTCTTGCATGGGCGTTCATTGTAATGGAACTCGTATTAAATTTGTATAACAACTAATTTTTTCTCCACATAACACAAACGAAAAGGAAAGTGGGCAAGGAAATAAGAATCAGTTTTATATCTTGTACCAAATATGGAGCCAAGTACATCACTGATTGTTTTCTTCCCATTTCATATTAAAGGTTTACCTCCAGCACCGAAGGTGTGTTTTTTATGTTATGGTTTATGTTTATGTTTAATGTTATGGTTTATGTTTAATGTTATAGTTTATGTTTAATGTTATAGTTTATGTTTATGTTATGGTTTATGTTTATGTTTAATGTTATAGTTTATGTTTAATGTTATAGTTTATGTTTATGTTTAATGTTATAGTTTATGTTTATGGTTTATGTCTAATGTTATAGTTTATGCTTATGTTATGGTTTATGTTTATGTTTAATGTTATAGTTTATGTTTAATGTTATAGTTTATGTTTATGTTTAATGTTATAGTTTATGTTTATGGTTTATGTCTAATGTTATAGTTTATGCTTATGTTATGGTTTATGTTTATGTTTAATGTTATAGTTTATGTTTAATGTTATAGTTTATGTTTATGTTATGGTTTATGTTTATGTTTAATGCTATAGTTTATGTTTAATGTTATAGTTTATGTTTAATGTTATAGTTTATGTTTAATGTTATAGTTTATGTTTAATGTTATAGTTTATGTTTATGTTTATGTTATGGTTTATGTTTATGTGTAATGTGATGGTTTAAGTTTAATGTTATAGTTTATGTTTAATGTTATAGTTTATGTTTAATGTTATAGTTTATGTTTATGTTTATGGTTTATGTTTAATGTTATAGTTTATGTTTATGGTTTATGTTTAATGTTATAGTTTATGTTTATGGTTTATGTTTAATGTTATAGTTTATGTTTATGTTTATGGTTTATGTTTAATGTCATGGTTTATGTTTAATGTTATAGTTTATGTTTATGGTTTATGTTTAATGTTATGGTTTAACCCCTGCCTGTCTGTTTGTTTGTTTCTTGCAAAATCGAAGATTTCTCAAGTATATTGGTTCGTCGATCTTGTTATTCTGTCGGTTTGTTGCCTATAGGTCACAATCCTAAACCGATCTTCACGAAACTTCACCGCATGGGAGAGTTTGTCATAAGGAAGGAGTCTATTGTTTGAGGTCAAAAGGTCAAAAGGTCAACAATTTAGATGATTTTTTTTTCTAAAATCCTCAGTTTTCATCCGATTGATTTGAAATTTGAAGAGGATTTATATTTCAGGTCACTGATTTCAACCAACCAATTATTTTTGAAGTCAACATCGACCAAAAGGTCAACAACTTAGGTGAGATTTCTAAATTCCTCAATTTACATCCGATTGATTTTAAATTTGAAGAGGAATTATATTCCATGTCACTGACTTCAACCAGTGAATAATTTTTGAGGTCAACATCGAACAAAAGGTCAACATAGTTCCAACAACGAAGGAGGTATTTCTAAAATCCTCAATTTTCATCTCATTGACATAAATTTGAAGAGGATTTTCATTTCAAGTCACCGAATTCAACCACCAATTATTTTTGAGGTCAACATAGGCCAAAAGGTCAACATTGGCTGAATTTCTAAAATTGTCAATTTTCATCCGATTGACTTGAAATTTGAAGAGGAGTTGCATATTTGGTCATTGAATTCAACCACCAACTATTTTCAGGTTAAATTTGTTTTATGGATTTTGCATGTATCGTGCTCTGCACATCTTCTTGTTCATCTGTTTATCTGTCTGTGTGCAGGATATCTTAAAAAGTTGTGGATGGATCCAGATGAAATTTTGGTGGGCAGGTTGGGTATGGGACAAGGATGAACTGGTTAGGCTTTGGTGAAGATACAGATCTGACGACTGGAATTTTTAAAGTGATTCTTCACCATTGAGAAATATGGCTAAACTAAGAAACAGCATATCACGGCATCTCAGAATGTTGTGGACTGATTCGGATGAAACTTGGTTGATAGGTTGTGTGTGTGTGTGTGTGTGTGTGTGTGTGTGTGTGTGTGTGTGTGTGTGTGTGTGTGTGTGTGTGTGTGTGTGTGTGTGTGTGTGTGTGTGTGTGACCACGACGAATTGGTTTTATTTTGTTGAAGATCCGAATCTGTATCTGGATAAAAGAATCATTTAATTTTTCAAGTGGTTCTTCACCATTGAGAGATCAGGCCAAAAACTATAGATAGCATCATATTTCAAAAAGCATTGGGCCAAAAATGCTCTCGTGCATCAGGCATTATGTTTACGTAGTGGAGGTATGCACTCTAATGAATGCTTTTCTAGTTAACTCTACGTTTGCACACCGGGGTATTTGCAGACCCAATATTTTTAATAAACCATCTCATCTGCAAATGACAACACTGATGTTATTGAAGTTGACAGTACTTTCCTGAAAATGCCGATAGAGTGTGCACCTAAATTAGCTCAGATCTACCGCAGTGAGCTGGAGAGCAACAAATGTCCAAAGAGGCTGGAAAGTGAGGATTCTGATTCCCAGTGTAAATCTGCAAAGTGAGGATTCTGATCCCCAGTGTAAATCTGCAAAGTGAGGATTCCGATCCCCAGTGTAAATCTGCAAAGTGAGGATTCCGATCCCCAGTGTAAATCTGCAAAGTGAGGATTCCGATCCCCAGTGTAAATCTGCAAAGTGAGGATTCCGATCCCCAGTGTAAATCTGCAAAGTGAGGATTCTGACCTCCAGTGTAAATCTGCAAAGTGAGGATTCTGATCCCCAGTGTAAATCTGCAAAGTGAGGATTCCGATCCCCAGTGTAAATCTGCAAAGTGAGGATTCCGATCCCCAGTGTAAATCTGCAAAGTGAGGATTCTGATCCCCAGTGTAAATCTGCGAAGTGAGGATTCCGATCCCCAGTGTAAATCTGCAAAGTGAGGATTCTGACCTCCAGTGTAAATCTGCAAAGTGAGGATTCTGATGAAAAACCACCACCACAACAGACCCAACAGAAGTAGATGAGACATGATAGTTGCCTTGACAAGGACAAGGCAACTTGGAGGGAGAAAGAAGATCCTAGTTTGAGAGTGCGCACTTGTGCACATAATGGACATCACCGTTGCCTAGCATTATGTTGCCTAACATTATGTGCACAAGTGCGCACTCTCAAACTAGGATCTTCTTTCTCCCTCCAAGTTGCCTTGTCCTTGTCAAGGCATCTATCACGTCTCATCCACTTCTGTGGGGTCTGTTGTAGTGGTGGTTTTTCTAAACCAAAAGGGCTGAAAGGTCCAGCCCTAAATCATTTAGGCTAAATGCACAAACACGTCTGGAATTTTGGTCTCTCTATCAGGTCAGAAACATCAGATGTATTTGTGATAAACACAAACATGTGCATCAGTGATGAAAGAATTAAATACGCTGAGCAGGCCAGGGAAAAAGACAGACATTGCTGAAATGAAAGCTTTTCTGGGGCTGGTTTTGTTGGAAGATGTTTTTCACAGCAACAGAATGAATTTGGAGGATCTTTGGCAGACAGATGGGACAGGTGTGGAAGTTTTCAGAGCAACAATGTCATTGCAGTGTTTCAGGTTTCTCCTTGTTTGCCTCAGATTTGATGACGAAACGACTCACCTTAAACGCAGATTATTTATAAACTGGCCTCTATTAGAGATCTATGTGGAGAAAAAAGTATTCTTTAAATTAACAAGCCGGTAGGCGGACATGGGTCGTCGCCTAACAAAAAGAACTTTTACCTATCGATGGGCCCGTTCGATAGGTAATGACCTGAGGATTAAGCACAAGGAAATTCATGATTCGAGCTTCAAGGGTTAATGCTGCAGATTGTTTTTTGGTTAAAATACCCCCACATTTAGAGGTTTTTCGGCCGATGCTAGGCAACGGAGGGGTCCATAGCAACGGTTCTTTCTCACACATAACTAGGACATACCATGAACCTACCATACCAGTTTCATGTATATCTGACGTATAGTCTCTGAGATATAACGAACTTCGTTTTTTTTTTAATTATTTTTGACCAGGGTTCATTCAAAGTCTATCTTCTCCGACAGTTTTCATAGGATCCGACTGGAAATTTTTGACAATATGGCTGAATGTACTGCCCACAGTCGCTCTTGGCCTGATTTTTGATTTTCGAAAAAATAATTTTTTTAATGATTTTTCAAAAATTTCAAAGTCCCGTTGCTCGGCAACTGGGTTGTCCATAGCAACGGTTCTCATTTGCACACAACTAGGTCATGGTATGAACATACCCACCAAGTTTCATCGAAATCGCTCTTGTATTAACGGAGCACTGGACCGAACAGACAGACAGACAGACATATCGATGGAAAAACTGATAATAAGGGTAGAACAAAAAAAAAAAAATATATATATATATATATGTATTTTTTCGACTGGATCGACTACCCAATAAAGAAAAATCAGTTAATAATTTTGGATATTTTTCATTGGCCTTTTCTTAATGCTATAAAAAAGATGAATATCGGATCAATACCCTATGTATTCATTGACTAGATTGTTGAATTACATGTACACATAAATTAACAAATGAATGTAAAAATATAATAAAATTTCTATGAATTTATTTGGGATCCAGCCAGACCCCAGTGCACCCGTGGTGTTTAAATATTGTGCGCACTAATGCAGGGTCATTGTAATTTGGCCTTTGTCTTCCCCTACAAAATGGAAAGGCATCAAAAGTTATTTTAACTTCGTGTTTTGAACCCAATACAAGCCTTGCCCATGTACATTACTACACTGGCATAAAATGGCTGGCAGGATGCTCTCGGGATGAGTACAGTCGCCTCTACGCTGTCTAGCCTGAGTTTGAATCCCAACGCAGCTACAAACTATCATCCTGGTGTTTCACAGGCAGAGTGATTCATCAATGCGTGTGCCGTCCCTCGAATTAACGTTAAACCGGGTGTCCCATCTGCCGGCATTAGTTTGTGGACATTAAAGATGCCACGGTGTCCTTCATGAAGAGGAGGCAAGCCATCGCCAACACCCTGAATAAATTACAAATTCCTGCACTAACCTACAGAAGGCACTGCATCAGTGGCACAGCCATGCCCTCAGCCAATTATGCGAACCCACAGTGTTGTGTTGCATATGAAAGAAGACCGGCATTAAAAAAAAATGCATTAATATGGACAAACCTTGGTTGGTGAACATTTACTACCAATGTCAGTTGCACTTGCATGCTTGTTTATCACTCAAGGAGATTCTAAACGAAGGCATGGATACGAACTCACAAGCCGACAATGGTGTGAGTTTGAGAGGAGCTGAAGAGCGATGTCCAAGTGCGTTAAAGACCTCCACCCACAAGGTGTACGTCTGGTTGCGTTTCAGTAACCCCAACGAAGCATAACTGCCAGCAGCTTTCACTGACCCACTCTTTCCATTTGACCTATAAAGGAACCAGGGATACATCACAACCCATTAGACGACGACGTATAACGCTGCCTTCTTTCGATCAACATTTAGCAATATTTGTCCTCAATAAGTGACTTTCGAAATGATGAATGAATGATAAAGAGGCCGTGTGCACCTGCGCTGTATGTATGTTTACACTGACTCAGTTCGGCTCGCTGGGCACTTTTAACCTGCCGTTGCTCACGCAACGTCTGTGATTCAAATGTCTTTTCAACAGAATTTTCAGCATTTTGACGATAGAGTGGAATTTTTTGGATGGTTGACCATAATTGTTCAGTTCCTGAATGAAATCAGACTCACAGAAAATATAGGAATACGATAAATATCCCTGGATGAGAGGAGTCCCATCATTTCCTGGTAATATAATTGGCTAGCTCGCGGTGGCCACGGATTTACCACACACACACACACACACACACACACACACACACACACACACACACACACACACACACACACACACACACACACACACACACACACACACACACACACACACACACACACACACACACACACACACACACACACTTCTCCTTTCACCAGCAGATGCAAAAATGGAGTACAATTTCTCCTGTGCCCCCAGAATCAAACAAAAAATATATATATACTTATATATATATAACGGCACTCACAGCCCATACAACTCACACTCCCACCTTCCCCCCTCTCCCCCAAGCATGATTAATAATAAATATCATTATTTCAAACTTTCCCTGTGCATCAACAAGGCCCAGATATGACCTTTAACACATTACAAAGTTTGAAGTACGAAGGTTTGGGTAGAACGCACACATGTTCGAACCTTCGGCCTTTCACGGGGCCCGACATCGTCAGTAATTTTTGCAAAGTAACTTTGTGGACGAGTTCATCGGGAAGTTCTCCAAGTTTTTCGTTGTGCAAAGGCACACCCATTTCTCACAGCTATGCATATACGTACTTTTGGCTTGTTTAAAAGTATTTTTTTCGTCGTTTTGTTCTACAATCCTTATCTGGGAGGCATGAAATACCGTTCCAGGCTGCCCCGATTTACGTCGTCACCATGGGGGTTTCTGTGCATGCTCACCGAGCAATCTGGGGGCGGATTACGTCATTTTGAAAGTGCCGTATTGATGTGCTTCAAAGTTCTAACTCTAAATCTCTTATGAATGCACCAATTGGCGAGGTTGGAAGCGGTGAGTGCTGATACTGATAGGATCAAGCTGAAGGTTACAAGAAATCTCATCCCATTCTGTGCAACACACAATTATCCTGTGCAACTGCAACAGGAAAAGTTTGCTGAAATTATTTACAATCAATCCACCTTTTTTTCTTGATTAAAAAAATAACATCTATATCCATGCAAGGCTTCCAACGAGAAATACTTCATTGTTGGTTCGCGGGCGCCAGCAGTGACCACTATTTTCGTTGTGTCTGTGTGTCTGTCTGTTTGTGACTCTCTCCAGAGCATCGCTCCGTGATGTTAAATGCGATCTTGATGAAGCTTGGACACAAGCTACATATCATGGTCTAGTTGTGTGTTTTTGTATGAGGGGCGTCCCATGCCCATTGTGGGCAGAGCCACGCCCACTTGAACTTTTTATTTATTAATTTTTCTCGATTTTTTTTTCTCGCAATTTCATTTCCTCGAAGCTGTGCGTAATGTCCATAAGTACAACATATAAAAAAAATCCGATTTGATTTAGTCAATTTTGACGGAAGACATAGGTTTATACGGTAGGGCTTCCTCAATAATGCCCGCGAACCATCGTCGCCTCCCGGCTTGTTAAACAATCAGCAGTTAAGAAAAATTGCAAAACATTCCCAGATAACCAACTCCATTGTTTTCTACTTTATGGTTCGAAAATGCAATTGCAGGACTGAATCATTTTTTCTTGGGGTTCACAATACTCAACCTTATTAACGAACCACTTTAAAACTTCAAACTACGAGAACAATCATGGAACATAAGAGCGTTCCGACAACAACTACAACCTACAAAATCCTTACACGTTGAAATGCAGTCGGTATGTGCTCTCGTTTTTAAACTGCAGGTTAGTGTCCTCGCCACGATCCCAAGTGCAATGAAGATTGATCAGATCACTTGTTTTACAGCTCAGGGTCTTGGGTGTTTCCGGACGTTCTGCAGAGGCAATGGCATACATCGAGTTGTCGTGGGAAAGTGGAGCATATAAATCGTGGCCTCGTTCACAATTATCACTCATATTGTAATCACAAGTACAAGCAACTTTCATCGTAAGTTTAAGACAAAATGCGATGGCAAAAGTATGACAAACGAGGAGTGTTTAAAAAAATGTCGACAAATTAAATATGCAAAAATAGATCAAGAATTAAATATGCCAACATTTAATTATTTTTCAATGCTGAATTAACAGATCGGATCAAGTGCCATACTCGATTCAGAACGTGGTTCTGTCGAAACAGTTTTCTTTGGCTCGGGTTACAATCCTGGATGGGTCACCACTCGGACAAGGAAGTCAGGCCAGGAATTTGGAATTTGTTCAAGGTGCCGGCGATAGCTCGCCGACTCTTCGCGAAGGACACAGTGAGATCTTTAACTTCCACCAACTGAGGTCGGTAAATGGGATGCCCGGTTTAACATCCATCTGAGGAACAGCACACACATTGATGAATCACCTGAACTGTGAAACACCAGGATGATGGTGTATAGCTGAGTCAGGATTCCAACCCAGGCGAGAGTGCTTTGAGATGAGTGTGGGTACCTCCAGGTCATCCGAGCACCCCATTTATTACATACAGCGTCAATAATAATACATAATCAATACAGAAATAATAGGGTACCCTTTAGTAGCAAGATAATAATAATAATAATAATAATTTCATAAAATAGCCCGTGGGGGACTGATGATTATTTCCCCAACAGATGGGTGGAAATGAGGGATTGCGGGGAGGGGCCATGGCCCCCCTTCCTGAAGTGGTATGATCATGGACAACACAATTTAGGTTAAAAACATGGTCCTTACGCTTCATGAAGAATTTGGTCTGCATCTAGCAATCGGTTTCTGAGAAGATTTTTCAATAAATTACCAGAATTTGAGGTGAACCCCTAACCCCCCCCCCTTTCAGCCTCTTTTGGGGGGGCAGATCCAGATGGAGAACACAACCCCATGAGACTTTACTGTCCTGATGCATTGTACCAAATTTGGTCATATCGCTCAGGTAGTTGTGGAGAATAAGATGTTTTATTGGAGATGAGGGCTTCTGGGAGGAGGCCTGTGGCCCCCTTTCAGGGGCGATACGGCCATGAGGAGCACGACTTAAGGTTAGGACATGGTCCCAATGTGGCGAGTTTGATCTGGATCTGTCTGGTGGTTTCTGAGAAGAAAACTTTTGAATACATTCCAATATTTGGGGTAAAACCCCCTTTCACCGAGACCCACTCGATGAGTTTATTTCGGAGAAATAACCGCAAAAATAATAATAATGGAGATCTGGAATCCAGACAGTAATGGAGACCAAGTTACTGATGACATGCTGTAACTATTTAATTTTGTATTCTCAGTGCAATGCATGAAGTGAATCATATTATTTATTTGCAAATTCCATCAATCAATCCATTTGTGTATTTTCATTGCTAGGTAACAAAACAAATCAAATCTGGAGTTTTAAGAAGACACAAGGCAATACTGGCTCGCATATCGACGATTTGCTAAGGAGTGTGATGTAATAGTGGATTGCACTGACAACTCACCTCCAACATACAATATTGTTCCGCACCACATCGAAGACGAATGACAAATGAGGTTGTCACCATTTATCCTGGAAGGCTTCAGGTTGGTCAGTCTGATTGTGGAGCTTGTTAAATTACGGTAAATGATGACCTCGTTTGACAGCACGGTATTGTTATAATTCCATTGGATGTTGCCGGCAATAGCATCAGTGCTGTAGTGACAGGTTGCCATCAGGTTTCCTCCAACTTCAGCAATTATGTCATTGGGTGTCAGCTGACAATTCTTGGACCCAGCCACTGGGAAGAAAGGAAGGCATCAAGTCAATTGTCTTGTTAATTAGAACACAAATACAGTGACATCATATCATATCATCATAATAATATAATGGGCGTAAGCCTGGAACTTCTAACACACTTTTCTCTGAACATATTCTGTTCATACTTCCGAAATCTTCACATTATGTGTTCCATGTATTTACGCAGGTGATAGCGGATTCAAAAAAATTACCCCCGTGTGGGGGTGACGGTCATCTCTATAATGTTTTTTTACTATCATAATCAATGAACCGTTGCCAGATATCTCCTAAAATGACGACTTTCACAACTTTCGTGACCTTGACCCTGACCTCGAATCTGGGAAGAAAAAAATATGTCGTTGGGTATCACTCATCGACCTCTACCCACGTACCAAATTTCATCAAGATCGGAAGTAAAAGGTTTTCTTTGTACCGGGAGGTGTTTTTGACCATCTTCCAGGTTACGTGGCGGCCAAACGGGACGGAAATTCAAAAATCTGTCAGGTAAGATACAAGATAATATTTTTTACTATCATAATCAATAAACAATTGCCGAATATCTTGTAGAATGGCAGACTAGATGGGTTTTGAAAATGGCGATTTTTATAACTTACGTGACCTCGTGACCTTGAACCCGGACAAGAGTTATATCGTTGTGCAACACTCATCGACCTCTACCCACATACTAAGTTTCATCAAGATCGGAAAGAAAAATTGTTGACGGACGGACGGACATTTGGTCCGGCTTTATTAGGTCATCTCGGTAGAGATGACCTAAAAATCGAATATAGATAGAATTTTCAAAGAGTGAATCGATGACGTCACAATCAGCAGCGTTTGGCGGCAAACCAACGGGCGGGTCCCAGACGTGCTTTATTTAACCAAGTCCATGACTTCAAGACGTTTTTTCAACTCAGCATTTATGACTTACTAGCATAACCCACGCTCTGCGCAACATGTTGGGGTGGGTGTGTTTGAGAAAGGAACTGATGCAGAGTATCAGTAGTAATTTTACTTTAATACAGTAAGTGGAATACGATTTCACTGTTTCAGAACCATTTTATTCACTTTTTTTTTGTACCATGCACCTCATATGGTCTTTGAGATAATGTAAGCCGAATATCACGTTACTCGAGCGCAGAACAAAGTTGAAGATAGCGCGACACGAAACCACAAACTCGGAAATAACATATAAGATATCCTGCCATGTCGTGCATCTGTTGATGGGGGTAATATAGAAACGATGAATATGTCAAATTGTTCATGTTACTCATCCGGCACTATGTGTCAAGGCCAACAATCTAGAGCGACCGGTCTCAAACACTACCATGGGCACCCAAGACACACCACCAATATGAACTGGGATGTTGAATGCGGCACAAAACATCCAAAGAAACTACCGTAACCGAGTATTGTGATCCGTCCTGTCCTCCATACTCGTCTAGGATGGGTATCTCCTAATATGCACAATGAGTTGTCCATCAAGGAAATTGGAAAAGCAAAAATGGAAAGTGAGAACACGGGAGAGAGGGAGAGAGAGAGAGATGGAAAAGCTGATGCCCATGTGAGGGATGACAAGTGGAAGTTACAATTGATACACTTCTTCTTTTGGTCAACATCCTTGGTTGATATGACCTTTCCAGTTTCTCTCTCTTGTCACAAAATAGCAGGAAGTTGGTTCACACAGTTTTGTTATACTTTCACTGTTTTTATTTCTTTCCAAACATTAAAATATTGCTCGGCCATTGACATTGGGACAGATATCTAAAGTACAATGGTGCCTTGTCTATAATGTTATGACGATTTGCGTCCATCTACTTATTAAGTCCACAAACCCAACACATATTTTTACTCCCAATCAAAACCTGCCTTTCCCACACCACACTCCTGAATGCACCATATTCCTACGAGTACATTTGATTACTAGCACCATGTACGAGTACCGTACCTCTGATATCACAGGCCATTGTTGTCATCGTAAGGCCACCACTGTACTGATTAAATGCATGTACGTGGAGGTAAGTCTTGATGAAACAGCAATGAAACTAGAACGGCATTCAGCAGTGCGCATACCTCCGTCAGGCTGAATAGTTTATGTTTTGTATCCCACTGATAGGCCGGATCTGGATCTGGACGTGAACCAAAATTGAAGTGGCTTATTCTTGTCACCGACCCAACACATCCACTAAGTTTTGTTAAAATCCGTCCATAACTTGTTAAACTACAGTCATGCGACGCATCTTTTTGACCCCATCTCTCAATGGTGAAGAATCACTTTAACAATCAAAAAATTCTCGTATCTGCATCCGGATCTTCACCAAAATCAAATAAATTCGTTCTTGTCACATATCCCACCCGTACACCAACTTTCATCTGAAACCGTTCATAACTTTTTGAGATGTCCTGCTCACAGACAAAACAGACAGACAGACAGACATGGGTGAAAACACAATCTCTGCACACCTTTGGTGGCAGAAGAAACTAGAAGGACACTCTGTAGAGCACATACCTCCGCCACGTAATGCTTGATCCATGAGAACATATCGGGCCCAATACATTTTTGAAATATCATGCTATACAGAACTATATCATTTTGGTCCCATCTCTCAATGGTGAAGAATGACTTTAAAAACTCTACTAGTCGGATCCGGATCCGGATCTTCACAAAAATCTAATCAGTTCGTCCTTGTCACACACCCAACCAAGTTTCATCCGGATCCGTCCACAACTTTTTGAGAAATCCTTCACACAGACAGACAAACAAACAGACAGACAGACAGAAAGGGGTGAAAACATAACCTCCTTCACCTGCAGTGGCGGAGGTAGTAAATACAGTCCTCAATGATACAAGTTAAACTGAGGGATACTGACTGTACACAGACAGCCTCTTGTATAATAGACAAACATTTCTATCTATCATGAGCCTCGAAGATTCTGCACTTAATCACACTCGCACCCTCTCTGTTGTGCTTTGCCTAAAGGAAGGATCAATGCTGTCAAAGCAGCCCCATCATGGAAAGGGCTACACTGGGTGGTTTGCCTTTGCCTTCCTAATAGTAGTCAGGGAGGGAATTTTTAATTTCTCCAGGCTAGTGAGTCAACTCACCTACCCGTAATGAAAGATACCTTGGGATCGTTAACGTCCATTAAATCCAGCAAACGGGACACCAAGGTGCCCACCTGAAGGACAGTGTGCTTGGTGATCCAATGCCCTACCTGCGAAGTATCAATCTGACAGTTTATAGTTGGGACAAGAATAGACAGACACCAGAAGAGCAACCTTAGAGGTACGTATACCACCTTTACACTAGCTGTTGGATCGTCCGAAGTGCAAGCCCCCGTTTTGAAAGCCATCACAATTATCACGACAAATCCACAGAAACATTTCTTTAAAACTTACCATGAAGTGACAAAGTGGCGATGGCAATTAAATTCAACAAGTTCCAGTACATCTCACAAGCAGCTTGAGAAAAAGTTTTCCTCCTCTCCCAGCGAACGTACAGTGCACATTGTTGATTTCGCATGAAAGCAAAAGCCAATGTTCCAAGGAAATTACAAATTCTCAACTTCCTGCCACAACAGTCATCCCACCTTCCGGAATCCAACTGGAATCCAAAGTTGATATTTCGCGGAACCCTGTCATGTGTCATTTCCACTGTTCTTCCCATCATCTGGAAAGACCTTTTATCGCACAAACTGAATCCTTAATAAAATAAACGTTCTCTCCTCCTGACACAGCAGTTTGTGTGTGTGTGTGTGTGTGTGTGTGTGTGTGTGTGTGTGTGTGTGTGTGTGTGTGTGTGTGTGTGTGTGTGTGTGTGTGTGTGTATATGTACAGATATGATATTCCTCAGAAATTCCAGAAATTTTCCACGCACTATTGGGAACGAATTCCACTACAACAGCACGTGGAACCGGGTCATCTAAATATATATATACAGTAGTTCTGCAAAACCGCATACCTCTAAGGTCTAATGCAATGGCACCCAACATACAGTGATCCACAGGCAGTTATTAACCTCCGCCATCTTCGAAGATGGATGTAGGTTACTGTTTTCACCCCTTTCTGTTTGTTTGTTTGTGAACAGTATTACGGAAAAACTCCTTGACGGATTTTGACGAAACTTTGTGGAGGGGTTAGGTATGGTCCAAGGATCATACCATTAAATTTTGGACATGGTCCCCCCTCCCCCAAAACAAATATGGTTGAGAAAATCTTTTCTGCATTTCTACATGTTTTAAGTGATTTCCAACCCCCCCCCCAAAAAATTGTTCCCCCCCCCAAAAAGATTTTTTTTTTTGCATTTCTACATGTTTTAAGTGATTTTCAACCCCCTCCCCAAAAATTGTTACCCCCCCAAAAAAATTGTTAGAGAAAATTTTTTTTTTTGCATTTCTACATGTTTTAAGTGATTTCCAACCCCCCAAAAAAATTGTTCCCCCCCCCCAAAAAAAGAATTTTTTTCATTTCTATATGTTTTAAGTGATTTCCAACCCCCCAAAATTGTTCCCCCTCCCCAAAAAAGATTTTTTTTTTGCATTTCTACATGTTTTAAGTGATTTCCATCCCCCAAAAAAAAATTGTTCGAGAAAAAAAAAATTTTGCAACTTTTTTTTTCAACAAAAGTTCGATTTCTTTTTTTGCATTTCTACATGTTTTAAGTGATTTCCAACCCCCCCCCCCCCCAAAAAAAAATGTTGGAGAAAAGAACTATAACTCTATCAGCACTGTTGATGTCATATTTAATGAATAAGATATAAGGTTCACTTGAGTGACCCAGCAGTATTGGCGGCAGAGGTTTTGCACTCCCCCGAGTGCTCCCCCTCTAGTTTAATTAATCTTCGTGTAATTAGTCCTCCCCTCATGTCTGGTGGGTTAACAGGACAAAGTGCATTGCGTGGGTCTCGTCGTTAGGTCTAATAAATGCCTCTGATTCATATTCTGATTCCTACTCTAACCCTGTCCTTTCAGCCATAGTACAAAACAAGCATGCAAGCACACATGCCATTCAATAGGCAATTGATAATCACCACACCACGATGCCTCCCGTGGCTCAGATCCACCACATCTCCTCTTATCTGCACATTACACAACCCGCGCACAGGATTTGCGCACAATTATTTCATTCAAATCTGCGAGCCAATTCGCAAACGGCACCTCATCGTACTTCGCACCTCGCTCACCAAATCTCACCACTTTGACCAGAAATTCCTCAGGCACACGGGAAAAATATTCCCACACCCCCTTGTACTTCTGCATCACTACAATTGGCCACTCTATTTTGAGAAGCAACACATGGCACGGATTGTCCTCGGTGCCACGAGATGCTCGACCACGCAACAGACACTATATATGTATATATTAATTACCCACAAATAAATTTTTAAAAATCACAATTGTGAAGGAAGAAGGGGGGGGAGTGGTGAGGCAGGTCAAGGGGAGGAGTTGGGATGGAGAGTAGTGGAAGGGACAGAGCAAAGGACAGAGGAAATTGATATTTTTCCATCCTCTTTCCTTTCATCCAACACCCTTCTTTATTTTCTGTCTTTCGCCAATCAGGTCAGGTAGGTCAGGTATGGGAGCATACGCCGGAGCATCACTTCGCAATGTCCATTTTCCATCGGTACTCCAGGGGCCTCCGTCTGGCCATCCCCCAGGCAGATGCCTGGCCCATCCCAATCTCCTTGAGATGCCGATCAACCTGCTGCAACCACGAGGAACGTGGTCGGCCCATTGGCCTCCTCCACTCACAAGACTCCCTCACTGAGAGAATCTGGTGAGCAGGATCAGCGTCAGGAAAACAAGTCACATGTCTATACAGCCGCAACTGAGAATTACAGACGATGCAGGTAACAAATCTCATTTGAGTCTCTCTCAGCAACCGCTCGTTGGACACAAAGTCTGACCAGCGATAGCAAATGATTCTTTGAAGAATCCTTGTAACAAAGGAATTAAGTCTCCATCTCAGATCCCTGGTCAGAGTCCAAGTCTCACATCAAAAGAGCAAGACTACATGTACCAAGGACCTGAAGACTTGGACTTTCGTCCTCCCACACCGGTACCGGCAGCACCACACCCCATGATCCAGTGAATCCATGACTCCCCAGGCACGACCCAGACGTTTATTGACCTCTTTCTCACAGCCAGCAGAGACATGAATATCACTGCCAAGGAAAGTAAATCTCTCCATGACCTCAACATCCTCACCACAAACAGGTACAGACAAGGTTGCAGCATCCAAGATGTCATTGAAAGCCTGGATCATAGTTTTGACCCAGGAAACCCGTAATCCCAGCAGCTCCGACTCCTGGGTTCAGCACCTCAAGGAACCACGAAAGGACATCCAGATCTCCGCAATGATTACTGTATCCTCTGCGAAATCAAAGTCAGAGATCTTGTTATTCCCAAACGATGCACCACAGTTTGATCTCTCCGACATCCACCCCAGAATGCAGTCCATACAAGCGCTGAAAATTGGGGGCCAATACACACCCCTAACAAACTCTAGTAACAACTGGAAATAAGTCAGAGATGGTACCACATCTCACAGCACTCTCGGTGTCAGAGTATAGTGCAGAAATCAGATTGATCAGTTTTGGTGGCACCCCAAGAAGACCAAGAATCCTTCAGAGGGCATCCTGATTCACTGAATCGAACGCTTTGCAGAGATCAACACAGGCTGCAAGCAGCCCCTGCCGAAACTCTCGTATCTGTTCGGTGAGGACCCGAAGAGCAAGGATATGCTCAATCGTTGACCACTTTGGCGTAAAGCCTGACTGCTCTGGGTGCTGGTGCTCAAGCAGATTGTGACCAGCGATATGTATGCAACCCAATGAGGAATTATCCGAGCAAAGACCTTGCCTGGCACTGAGAACAGCGTCACCCCTTCGGTAGTTGTTGCAGTCCTCATGATCACCCTTCCCTTTCCAGAGAGTGACAACAAGGCCCCTCTTCCAGTCAATTGGGATGATGCATGTGTTCCATGCAGAGCACAGAACTGTATGCAACGACACGAGCAAAGCATTTCCATCAGCTTTGCAAAGTTCAGCATGGATGCCACAGATCCCTGGAGCTTTACCCCATTTCAACCGGTTCACCGCAGCCCGTGTTTCCACAAACTAAGGTGGATCACAGTTGATTGGAGGGTCCGCAACAGGGATTGTAACACTCCTGACATCCAACTTAACAGCTGGTGAATCAGCCTAATACAGCTGTTTAAAGTAACTGGGCCAGTGGGCGTTCACTTCAGACTCCTCTGTCAAGAGCCCACCACCCTCTGCTCGAACTGCGGTACAGCGAGGGCCGGGCATGGAGCGACACATTGCACGAATTCTGTAAGCAGGACGAGAATCACTTCACCACAGGTGATTCTGTACCCCCCTCACAGATTCCTCGCCCATACACCTCCTTGTCCACCCACCGCACACATACAGTTTTATGCCTCAACTCCCTGAACAGCTCAACTTTGCCACTAAGCCTGGCCCTGTGACTCAGGTCAATGGTATCCAGTTTCTCGTGAGAAAAAATTATTCTTCACCCTTCGGTGAGTTCCAAGTCATCCAACTGCCACATCGAGGATGGTGGTCTTGAAGGCACTGGACAACTCTTCAGGACCCCCCAAAGCACCCAGACCCCCAAAATCCCCACTCAGCCTGTTCGCAAACTCCTCAGTTACCCTCTCATCCTTGAGCTTGCCAACATCCAGCCTCAGCTGCGATGGTACCATTCTTCTGGATTTAAGCTGAAACTTCGGAGTTGCTACAACAAGCCGGTGGTCAGTATTGAGGAACTGAGCACTCCGATAGATCCTGCAGTTCTGGATCAACCTCCAGCGACCATCAACGAGCACATGGTCAATCTCTGAAATATTTTGTCCAAGAACTGCTGAACGGAAGTGGTTTGAAAGTGGCAAAAAGGCGATTTGTGTTTTACATTGTTCAAATTTATAATTCAATTGAAATAAAATTAAGATTTTAAAGGATGTACAAATTTTTTTTCGGAAGTTTACCGCAGTTGATGCAGCGTTTCCTTATTTTTTTTTACACCACTTAATCCTAACACATTACATTAGGTCTTTGTCTCTGTTGTTTGTGTTCTTTGAGATGTCCTTAAAAATAGTAAGTTTACTGTTTGGAGCGATTAGTCCGTCCCACGCTACATGGGAGACGGGGTGATGCAATCACTTGTGTGTCTTTGTGTGCGTTTGTCTGTGTGTCTGTCTGGGCTGTAACTGTTTTACTATCGGAGCTTTTGTCATCAAATTTTCAACAACGCTTTATTACGAGAGTATGGAGAAGACAAATAAAAAATTGGGTCAAAAGGTCAAAGGTCAGCAACACATAAAATCGTCAATTTTCATCCAATTAACCTGAATTTTTGAGAATTTGCATATTGGGTCACTGAATTCGTTCAATCAGAAGCTCGAAGCCAATTGTTTTTCTTTCGATCAAAAGGTCAAAGGTCAAGGTTGCAAAAAAATCAATTTTCATCCGATTGACTTGAAATTTGGGCAGGGTTTGCATATTGGGTCACTGAAGCCTCTAACTTTCAAGGTCAAAAGGTCAAGATCACCGAACGTGGTTACTTTTCTTTGTACGATTTTTTTTAAGCTGTTTTCATCATGTTTAGCAAATGGAAGAAGATGTCGGAATACAAAGCAGGTGTGGACAGCCCTTGAATTTTCATATGCTTTCTCGTTTTCAACTTTCTCTGACTGCCAGGCAGGTAGACCGGACAGATATTATTTCACTCCTCTCTTGCGCATGTGCAATTGGGACGACTTCAGAGCCAAATTGCTGCTGAACTACAGGTTTGTTTTCGGATCCATGTTCAAAATACTGTATAACATTGAATTTCAATTAAGTTGTTCCTCGATCATAGACAGACACCTGTAGACTGACCGACAGACAGACAAGACAAAGAACCAATTGCTTACATCAGTACTTGTTAAGGCTCACCCAACACACACAGAGCACTTGCTCTCTATCTGTACATGCAGTGATGGATTAACACACGGACACACAGGGCCCATGGCCAGAGGTCCCGAGCTCAACGTGGGCTCCGGGCAGAGGTGGCGTGAGGCCCATGAAACCCATGCAACTGCATGGAGCCCCCAATGGACGAGTTGTGGTTCACAATCTTTCAGGACCTCCCACCCATCCCCGATGGTGGGGGTCTCACTTTGTTGACAAAACATTAACTTGTGAGAGGTGACAAACACAGCATTAAGGGAATGCTTCATGTCAAGAAAAGAAAGCACCATCACATTAAATGAATCAATTTAAAAAAATGTTTTCCCCCCTGATGTTTAACGAGACAGGACGATTACAAAATTAGGGGTTGAGGTTATTCGAGAAAATGAGTGGAATAATAACTACGTTTAATATTTTCAAAAGCAACAATAAAAACCATAAAATATGTATAATTCATAATGTTAATACATATCAATATTGTTCAACAAATCCATGCAACAATTTATTGTATGATCACAAAACAACCCTGATATTAGTAAATGGACTAACCCATGTGCACTGCAGAACGTTGTGGTTTTATAAAATTTTAATCTGAAGTGTGTCAGAGCACCTGTCCCAAGGAAGAAACGAAATGACCACAGCGACATTGAAAAGAGGAAAATAGCTCAACAACATCACACCATTTTAAAGCCTTTTTCCCTGAGCAGGGGTCAGCTTTTTGCAGGCTCCAATCGTGGTACGCTTTCTTGTGGCAATGTTTTCATGGCCAGATGCCCTTCCTGACACCAACCCTTTCATCGCCTTCGACCCTGCAGGGATAATTACCAGGATACTGGTGCTCATTTTGCCGACCTCGGGAGGATGACAGACTGAGTCAACCCCCCTGATGTTAATTCAGTGGCAGCGGGGCTCGAACTCAGGACCCTGAGGATCTCAAGCAGGAAAATAGCTCAACAACATCACACCATTTTAAAGCCTTTTTCCCTGAGCAGGGGTCAGCTTTTTGCAGGCTCCAATCGTGGTACCCTTTCTTGTGGCAATGTTTTTATGGCCAGATGCCCTTCCTGACACCAACCCTTTCATCGCCTTCGACCCTGCAGGGATAATTACCAGGATACTGGTGCTCATTTTGCCGACCTCGGGATGATAACAGACTGAGTCAACCCCCCTGATGTTAATTCAGTGGCAGCGGGGCTAGAACTCCCCTGAGGATCTCAAGCAGGAAAATAGCTCAACAAAAGGTGAAAAGGGTTGAAAAATCACAAGAAATTAACTTTTTTTGTTACATAAACGGCAAAACTAAAAAAGGGGGGTCCTTTGGTCTTGCAAATCTTGGGTGTGTTCCAATACCACTCAGTATGTCAAGAGCTCACCAAGTGGCTTAAGCACTCAAGCAAGCATCCAGGAAACGGCTGATATGGAACGGCTGGCTTGGCAAGCATTAGCAAGCTGATTGGTAATGGAACACCTTCACATGGCATACAAAAATATTTCAAGAGGGGGGGGGGGGAGGTGATAAAACATGGGAATTCCTCTGGATTTTTTGCAGTCGAGTCGAAAGCAACATAAGGTAAAGTGAGTGCGAAAATAACACGGAGTCCTCTTTTTTTCAGCCTTTTTGGGGGTGAAAATAACACGGAGTTCTCATTTTTTCGGCATTCTGGGCATAAATATTTCTGTGCCCAGTCCCCCCCCAAATTTTTTTTTAATCTGTGTCTGTGTACATGTCAATACAACAACCAGCACACACTGGCGTGATCCGTGTCTTTCCCTCCTCCATGTTACACACGTCATTACGAATGGAGCATACATAACACCAACTAACTCACTGGAAATGTCATCACAAACAGTTCATAACACAAGCTGTTTATGACAGTAATGCGGTGTGTGAGGCATACGAGAAGGGCAGCTGAATGATGTAAATGGCACAGCGATGCTGTGTGCCAAGTGTGGGAGGATATTCTGGTTACTCGGCCAGATACGTAAGCAGGCTGCCGACGTGATTGGAGAGAGCGCCGAGGCACGGGGGATAGTGATGGTGTTGGTGAGGATGCATTTGAGAAGGGCATTAGGGGCCTCACAAGCATTATGGTTGGACCATTGGTTAAAACATCGACACCGTGCTGGGGTGAAGCAGGGTCGACAGTGCAAGCAGAAGCCAGATGTAAATCAATACAGTCTGGGGAGCCAGGTCGTGACAGTTCGGGAGGCACAGGGAGTAAAATGGCAGTTGGAGGACCATGTGTTGATTGCGGTGAGACATTACAACTGTCTGAGTCACACAAGAAATCCGCGGGGAGTGTAGAGCTCACAATCAGGGTTACAAAATCAGGATAAGCTGGTCCCCTGTAACAATCGGTGAACCAAACTTGCAGATACACATGCAGAGCTCAGTCAGAACCCACATGCAGAGCCAAGGTGTCCACACCTTGGTTTGGGCATAGTGTTTGGTTTGGGCATTTCAACATCGTGTAGGATGTTGAAAGAGGATATAGATGGCTGAAAGCATTCTTTTTATGGCTTGACGTGGGATGACGATGCATTTGTGGCATGGTGTCAACAAATTATTGTGACGTCCAAGTAAAGTGTCCCTGGAAATGGTGGTGACACCGAGATACCGCTCAACATCCTGAAGGTTTGTGACCTTCTTGGACAACCGAGTGCCCTGTTGGAGGTGGGTATGAGTTTGGCGTTGGTCAGGGCATTCAAGCTGAGCAGAGAGCCAAAATGCACGGTTGGTACTATCTGAAGGCAGGATGTTGTCGGGATTGACGTAGATAGTGTTAATGCAAGCGTGAGGTGTGATTGGTGGTGTGCAAGTAGACATCAGGGGAGGGGGTCTTGTGACCTCCAGGACCAGAGTAGCATGTGCGACGCCTAAGTAGGAATACCGCTTAATAGTGATGGGGCTTGTAGTACGTACAGTTGGTATTGCAAACGCGACCACATATGTTATGAGAAAAACTGCCACCCCATTAAAATTTAGAACAACAACAAGATTAACATTAAAACTCAGAAGCCAGCCTGAATAAAAATGATATGAAGTGGAGATTCAGCCTCAGGCCACGAGGTGGCAACAACAGTGTCCATCTTTTCACAACACTTCTGGTTGCCGTGAATGGTGCTGTTGCATGTGCCCACTTGCATCTCATGTTTTGTATCTTTATTATTATTTTCGCCCCAAAGGAGTTGCAAGACATTTGCCATGCGAGCGTGCGCACATCTACATATTCTCACTCTGAAAATGATTTTCTCTGCAACTGCTTGTCAGTAGGGTGAATATACTGGTTCTAGCTCACTTTTCCCCATGTAAATGAATGGGGGATTTTCAGCGATTCCCTTTTTTTTCCCTAAAAATAAACCCCCTTTTTATCCGTTTTTCCCTGCTGTGCAGGGGTTTGGCTTTTTGTGAGGCAATGTTTTATGGTCGGATGCCCTTCCTGGACGCCTCTTACAACACAGGGATATGGTACACCTATTCTAACCGGGGCATACACCGGGACCAGTATACTGGTACTCATTTCGCCGACCTCGGAAGGATGACAGGCTGAGTCAACCCCCTGGTGTTAATTCAGCAGCTGAGCGGGATTCGAACTCGGGACACTGGGATCCCAAGCCGCCACCCTAACCACTAAGCCAACACCAGGCTTTGTATATATATAACCAGGCTATCCCAAGGTATATTTATTTGTCTCCCCTTTAACCTGGAGGTTGATCAGCTCACTCATTGAACCTATAAAGATTTGTTCATTCTCAAATTCCTTCAATAGTTTAATTTTCTTTGCACAATAATCCCCATCTAAAATATTGACAAACAAAACATTTGAATCTTTATATTTTTTAAGATACCCCTTTTGTGCCATTACGAAATGATAAACTTCTCTTAATGCTCTTGTTTGACCACCTCCTGAGCCACATATCATTTTGAGATTATAGTAAATTGTTTTTTCATTGTTCAATTGATAACCATCAAAGTTTTCAGTCCATTCAAGGATATTCATTTTTTTCTTTACATCCTCTAACTTACTACTTTTTAAATTGATTCGCTTATTTGTTTTATTTATTTTTTCAATAAGACTTATTTGATATTTTTCACATTCATTATGTTTTCCATTTATATACCAAGACTGAGATTTTCTCCACTCTTTAGTTTGATTAATACTTGGTTTAACCATTTATATATTGTGAAAAAACGCGGCGGTAGCCCTTAAAAAACCCTAACCCATCTTCCCATCGTTAAAACGCAATCTATTTTATACACTCTATCATACAATATCCATATGGAACACAATCTATTCCATTATCTAAAATAAATCTCTTATCATCAAAGGCTCCTAATGCCTTTTTATTTACTTCTTCACTATATATGTTATGTTTATAACTTCTTATTGTATTCATTTTCCTGTATTCTTCTTTCTTATTCATCAAACAATTATAATAATTTCTAAAAGTTATTGATTTCTTTATTACATATTTCTTTATTCCCTTTAACCTCTTATCAATCTGATCACCATACTTATAAGCATATGCCTTTGCTCTCAATCCAATAAACTCACTCATTACTTTTCCACCCAACTCATCCTTAAACTTACCAATAACCTTTTCATTCTTTTTGGAAAATAACTCACTCTTCTTGCTGAAATTACTTGTATCATATACTCCAATATTTTTCTTCATATCTTCATAAACATCATCAGTTTTTATATCTAGGATAAAACTATCAGTGTCCATATACAACAATGAAACATTTTCACCATACTCTTTCTTTAAGTCATTATACAAATAATCATACATCAATATCTTTGATAAATCAAGAACTGCTGTTCCAATATAAATTGGTTTATCCATTACAATACTTTCCTTTTTCATATGAATTGCAGAAAAGTTCTCTGAAAAAACCTCTTCTCTATCAAAACTGGGTTTATTTATCAATCTCGAAGCTTCTTTCCAAGATGTTGCGAATCTAATGTTTTGCCTGTTTCTAACATTTTCCATAGTCTTTCCAAATACAGCATTATTCATTAATTTATAAAAGTCCCCTTCAAATTTTACTTTTGTATTTGCTCTCATATCTGTATTGAATTGAATATACTTTTTCACCCAAGGACTTTGTTTAAATTTTAAAACTCTATGAATTTTAGCTACTCTCAATCCTTCTCTCAAAAACTGTTTTAAGCTTCTCTGATGCAAAACATATCCCTCTTTATCATAGAATGTTGTTAATAACTTTTCTGTTGATTTACCTTTAATATTAAAACTTTTATGATAATCACTTAACCATTCTTTCTTTGGAGTTTCTTTCTCACATGCAAAAGGAAGATCTTTATGCTTATTATGAAGATCACTCGGGTACCTCAAATCAACTTCAAAATAATAACCTTCTTCTTCGTCATTCAATTCCTCTTGAGAAGAAATAACAATATTCATCAAAGCCTTTTCATAATCCTTTTCTTCCACCCACTCTAATTTACCATAAGGCAGAGATTGAGACATTGCCCATCCATACAAATTATTAGCATCAAAATACATCAAATAATTACTATCTTTTTCACTATCATAATTTGGAAGATATTTATTATTTGCTTTAGCATATCTTTTTGAACATACTTGTGATATTCCACCTCTCTTGGACTTCTCAATCATCAAAAGCATATCCACATCACTGATTAAATCTATATCTTGTTTTGTCATTTTCAACATTGCACTCCAAGCTAAACCAGGAGCTGTGAAATAGTGGGCAGGATCTAATCCATAACAATTTTTATTATGACAGAGTGATCTAAAAGCTTCAAACACATCAGCTAACAATAAAACATCTGTTTTTAGATATAAATCGTGATATTCTCCAAGGTTCTTTATCTTAAATAATTTCCATATTTCTTGTGCGTGTTTATATTCCTTATCACTTATCTCTTCTTCACAAAGGTTATTATAGAAACTTTCTTTTGATGGAAGTTGTGTTTCTTTAAATCTCATAAATGAATCCATATAATCATAAGGATAAATTCCCTTACTTGTAAGAATTTTCTCTTTACTTTGAATTTCATTCCTTGTTTGAATTTCCTCTCTCGTAAGAATTCCTTCTTTAATCAGAATTTCATCTTTAATCAGAATTTCCTCTTTAGTTAGAATTTCATTCATTGTTCGAATTTTCTTTATGATTAGAATTTCATCTTCAGTTAGAATTTCTTCATTAATTAGAGTTTCCTCTTTACTTTGAATTCTCTCTTTAATCTGAATTTCCTCTTTAGTGAGAATTTCCTCTTTTGGGAAGAATGAATTAAGATTTGGAAAAGAGTCCGTGGAGCTTAGATTTGATGCGAGGTAGGCTAGTGGTGTTCCCATAAACTTGTAAGAATCAAGAAACCGAATACGAGTTATAGGTTTTGTGAATATCATTTTTGTAAATGAAATATACTTTTGACTTGTGTTTGTTATGGCAGAAATATTCCCTGGTGTTTTTGAAAGTTCATTTATAAATAGATGTGTATCATAGTTGGCGCTGTTGTGAAGAAAGACTGGAATAAAAGAAGGTAATTTATAATTAAGATTACAACAGGAATGAGCGGGACCTCTATATTTACCAGTAAGTTGACAATGATCCCTAACTTTTGACTCCTTAATTTCCCCCTCACAAATATGACAGATATTGTTCTTTCTAAATTCTAATTTTTCTTCTTTGGTTAATTTCATCGGTTCATTTGTTTCTTTCATTAATTTAGTGAGTCTTACACAATCCTTTTCTAATCGTTTTACAAACTCTTGTGAAGCTTTTTTTCCACGATAATGTTCAAGTTTCTTATACTTTTCTCCAACAGATGATTTGATATAATAACAGAAACCACAAGGAATATGTTTTTGATATTTATTTGTATATGATTCTTTTGGATTAGGAGAAGCAGTATTAATCTTTTTAAGGATACACTCAAAATCAGCGTATATCACAAATGGGTGCATGATAGATTTATTATAATCTTCAAAAGAAATCTTTTCACCAGGTTTAGGCATTGTAATTACAGCTGATTTATGATTACTACAATATTTTGAATGTTGTTCTAATCGTTCTTTTGTATGAAATGAATTAAGACATCGCTTACAAGGATATATTTTGTTTGCTGTTCTGAATACCTGAGAAGAGATTAATCTTGATAAATTATTGATGTATGTGTAATGTGAATTCTTTCCAACACTAAAATATAAAAGATCAATGTGTGTTTCATCATTTTTATAGTTGTTTGAAATTTTTAATATTTGAACTTTGTTTGTATCCGTTAATCCATATACATTAATAGAAAGATTATTCTTTTTCTCAAATTTAGGAATATCTGTTAGTGGCATTGGGAATTTAAAATCTTTAATGTCCAAGGTATTCTCATATTTCATATATTGTTTTACTCTTTCTGAATTACATTTTGGTGGATGTAAGTGAGCAAGAACAGACCAGAGAAAACATTTATTATCATTGTTCTTAATATTAACAACTGCCTTCTTTAGTTTTATTTCTTTTGGTAATTCAATATAAGAAGAAGCTTTAAGAGGGTTTGATTTTAGAATGTGTATATCTAAAAAGATGATTTTTTTAATATTGAATCTACTTCCTACCACTGTATTATCAACATCCTCCTCTTGTCTTGATAGTTCTTCATAAACCCCACTATTCAAAAAATCTTGAAATGATGTTATAAAATGAAGATCTGTTCTCATATAAGGAGTTTGTTCTTCATCTTGTCTTTTCATATTCATTTTCACTCCCATATAAAACTTTAAAGTTTTCATTTCTTTTAATGTCTTTTTAATAAATTTTTCAACATCGGGTTTCACTATTTCAATTGATTCAGCTATTGATGATGGACCGGGTTCTCCAAATTGAAAAATCCTTATTTTTATATGCCCTTTAAATGCCCCATCAGTGTTTTCAATATAATAGTCTCCCTTTACTTTAAACTCATTTTTCTTGTGTTTTTGTGATTGAAGATGTTTATTATAACTACTCTTCAAAACATCCTTTGAACAGATATCACAATGTTTTCTTTCCAACTCAAGAGGAGATATTTTATGAAACAGATTAAATGTGTGTTTGTTGGTTCGGAGGTGTTTTCTATAATGTTTATATTCGTGATTACAAACATCGCAGTATGTTGTATTCACCATATTTATATAATAAATCTTTGCTTAAACTAAAATTTTCTTGATGAAAATTTCGTTTGTTTTACAGGTGAATCTGTGCTTAAAACCATTTTATCCTCCAACTTTTTCACTTAATAAATACAATGTTTCAAGACACAAAAGACAAGTTTCAATCAATCTCTTCATTTGTTAAAGATACTGAGAAATATATCAAGGATGTAAAATTGAACAAAGATAAATATAACAACTATTGGATAAAAACTATTATGGTAAATAATATGAGTTCTTCAATTTCCTTCAGTGGAAGGGCTTTTAGTATACCTGGTAGAACATCAATTAAAGTATCTCTAACAAAAGTTTCTCCTCTCCTTCTAGTAATATATTCAAAACTAGAAAAAGCAATGAAACAAGAAAAAGTATCAAAAAACAAAAACCTTATGGATGAAGCTTTAGAAAGAAAAGATAAGACCATCTGTAATATGCAAGGAGAAATTTGTATTTTTTTCAACAACCCTAAAGATGTAAATCCTGATGAAATAAAGGATGTTAATATATCAGGTGAAATGACGTTTCGTTCAATAGTAATTAACGATCATTTTAAAATTACCTTTAATATAAAAAATGTTGTCGTTGAATCTGATAATGAAAAAAAGTATATCGATATCGATGGTAATATACAACTGAAAGTATAGATGAATTTCAGTTTAAGTAAAGTTTTACTTTATAAATATGCTAGACTTTCCTGATTCTCCATATGACAAATTTGAGAATTGTCCTGCGTGTGAAAGACGGGGATTAAACACAGAGTCAAAAGCCTATAAACAATGTATATTCTGTGATTATCTTCTAATTAATGATAATAAAAAATATAAAAAGGAAAATAATTCTTTTAGATTTACACCAAAAATGAATTACTTTACAAGATTGATTAGAGAAATGAATGTAAAGTATGAGGATGATAACACACCTTTCCTTACAAGGGAAGAAACTGAACGTATAAGAGAAATGTTCAAAGGATTGTTGTTGTATATTATTCATGGATGTAATTTTCAGGGAAATATCAACACAAGATATTGTATAAATAAAATAATGGATTATCTTGAAATTAAACCTGAACTTAGGATAAAATATAGAGTTTCTAAAAAAGCCAACAATAAATTAAATAACCTGTTTTTCAAATATATAAATGAATGATTTTTTACCTATTTGGGAAAATAAGATAAAATTTAACAACCATAAAAATCTCCCAAATTCATTAAGATGTCTCATAGTTGGTTCAAGTGGATGTGGAAAAACCTGCTTACTTTTAAAAATGCTCCTCACTCCCAACTTTTTAGATTATGATAATTTAATAATTTTCACAAAGTCGAGTTTTCAACCAGAGTATCAACTACTCTCACAAGGTTTTAATGCTGGTCTTCAAAAAGAAGATATAATCGGTTTATTTAAACGCCAAAAAAACCTAAATGATTATAACATTGAAGATATAATTCAACTATTTTGTGATACACAGAGATGTAAAAAGAAATCAAATCCTATAACTTGTATTCTTAGTGATAATTCGGACGATATACCGTCTCCCCAAGATTTGGATAAATCAAAAAAGAACCTCGTTATCTTTGATGATTGTGTTAATGAGAGAAACCAAACGGTAATGGACAGCTACTACACAAGAGGGAGACATTCTTCTTGTAATTGTATTTATCTTAGTCAATCGTACTTTCAACTTCCTCGTCGTTCCATCAGAAACAATGCTAATACTTTTATTTTATTCAAGTTAAATTCAATAGATATCAATAATTTTTGGAGAGATAATTGTTCTACATTATGTAGTAAAAATAAATTTGAGGATTACATGAAGCACACGACTGAAAAATATAAATATATTGTTGTGAAACAAGATGAGATATTAAGGGATATATTTTTTGTTTTATAAACAATTACATATATAAATGACAACTATTATTATAAATCTTGTGGGTAAATCTGCTGGAAAAAACTTTCATAAATCAAGGTTCTTGTGTAGTACAAATGAGAATATTGTAAATTTACTTAAAAAACACCCCGTGATACGCATTGTATCAACAACAACTAGAGCAATAAGACCTGGAGAAGTAAAAGGTGAAGATTATCACTATATTTCAGTGGAGGAACATATGCGATTGAGGAATGAAGGACAAATATTTGAGGAGGTTTCTCTTGGTACAACAAAATATTCACATTGTAAGAGTGATTAAGGAAACTAAAATCTGGTGGTGTTGGGATATTAGAAACTAATCCAGAAGGAACGAGACAAATTATTAAATATCTGAGCGGAGTGAAGATTTTATCATTCGGTTTTGATGTTGATGAAGAAACTCAACGCAAACGTATGAAAAGCAGAGATGCAAGTATTAGTGAAGAAGAAATTACAACTCGCATTAATGTTAATAAAGAATTTGATGAAATATTTAAAGAAAAGGATTTATTTGAACACATCTACTTGAATGATGAAGAAAAGGAAAATTTCCCTGTTGATCTTTACAATTCATTAAATTATATTTTACAATAAATAAATGGATGTAAAAGAAAGAGCAAGAAGATTTAAGGAACATCAAGAGTTGGTTTCAAAAGTTGTAAAACAACAGGAAGACATAAAGAAGAAACGCAGACAGAAACTAACGGGCGAAGAAGCATTTGAAAGAAAACAAGAGAAATTTTTTAAACCACTTTTAAAAACTTCCCAAGAAAAAATGAAAGATGTTTCCACAGTTCCCACAGTAGAATATACTCCCAGAAAGCTACAAATGTTAAAAGATTTCAGTCAAATGACGGAGGAAGAATTAGAGCATATTGGAGAATTAGAATATCATGATGAAGAATTATTTCAACAACTGGAAGAGATTAATCAACCCCTGATTATATTGTGAATGCTGTTCAAAACAATGAATATTCAGCGGATTCAAAAACCAAAGCAGGACTCATTCCAACAGAACAACCAGCAATATTTCATCTTGTTCAAGAAAAGGTATTGATATTTAATGATGAATTAAGGTTCTTGGGTTCTGCTCAACCCCCTGTTAAACTAACTCCGAGATTAATGTTTCTTCTCACAAAAGATGGAAGACAAGGTTCAACTGTGAGGGATGAATCAAAGTATATTCATAAACCATTGGATATGGAAAATAATGATGATAGAGTATATATTGATCTGCTGAACACTCTAAATTATAAGGTTATTCTTTCTGGTAAAAGTAGGAAGAATGAGAAAGAGAAACACATTATTCAGGCTTTAAGTATCCTTGGTTCAGGTGTTAGTTTTCTTCCAAATGACCCATCGCAATTAGTTAATAGACTGTTGTTGTTGTTAGGCAGTAAGAAGGCTGGAAATAACAATTGTTTTAATGAAGCATCAGCCATTTTAGACCAGTTGATGAACATGAAAATAATTAATAAATCTCAATATAAAGACATTTTATCTCATATTAAATAAGATGAGAAGCACAATCCTTAGTTTCAATTTCACAACAAGCGACCACACATCTTCATTCCCATACCCACTACAACTTGACACAACAAAAGAATATGAGGCATCTTTATTGTCCATGGAAACTTATAATACCTTATTTAATATAACTGATAAAAATGACAAGTTTAGTTATAATCCCGGAAGTGGATACAAAACGATAACAGTCTCACCCGGAGCATATGAGATTTCTCAAATATCTTCCGAAATTGCTCGTCTTATGAAAGAACAGGGTGATGAACCAAAAAATATTGTTATAAACATTCAAAAACATACTTCAAAATCAACGATTAAAGTTAAAAATAACTACAAGGTTGATTTCACAATTGATAATTCATTTCGAGAGTTATTGGGTTTCTCCTCAAAAAAGATTGAAACTAATGGGACGTTTTACAGTGATAATGTCATTCAAATATCCTCAGGAATAAATTCGGTGTTAATTCACTGTGATTTGATTGATGGTGCTTATAATGATGGAAAAAAACAAATACAATATTTTCATTCAGCGCATACTCAACCCCAATTGGTTATAAATTCAATATGGAACCCAAAAAATTGGTTTATCTACCTGTGTCAGGAAAAACCATACACAGAGTAAATTTTAGGATAACCGACCAAGATAATCGTGTGATTTCTTTTAATGGAGAAGTTATATCTATCAGAATTCACCTACGTGAAGTTTTCCAATAAATAAATACGATGGTTATTGTGAGGAAACACGAGTTGGGAAAATATAAAATAATTACAGGGGATGGGATGTTCCTTTCCCCATACTACAAGGGTGAAGGTATGTATCTTGGTAGAGGATACTATAAACCTAAGAGACAAAGGGGTGTTGGACATCAATTTAGAGGAGATGGGATAATTGATACTCTCATGGGTATTGGTTCAACTATTCTTAAACATAAAGATCTAATTGGTTCAACTGCTTCTGCTGTGGGAAATGTAGCAGGTGCTGTAAAGAGTATAAAAGATGCTCAGAAGGAATCTCATAAATTACAAGCAATAAAAGAAATTAAGAAAGGCAAAACTCAGTTGTCCCCCAAGAACGACAGAAAATAATTCAAATACTTGGATCAGGGTTTCAAAAGTTTTAACATCTTTTTCCTAAATAAATACAAGTATGGAAGCAATTGATAGTATCTATGATTTGGATGATACTATTATTATCTCAAACTCCACTAAAAAAGAAGATTACTTCAAGGTAAATGCAATAACTGGAACAGACTGGAATACGAATGGTACAAAAAGTTTTGAAATAAATAATCAACAAACCTATTTGAATCTCTCCGAAAGTTTCTTGTTGTGTAAATTTAAATTCACTAAAGCTGGGAATAACACAAACACTACACTTGTAAATGATTTCTTCTGGAAAATGTTTGATAGTGTGCGTTTGTATATTGGAACACAAGAAGTTGAAGCGGTTGATTATGTCTCTGCTGTATCTGAAATGATAAAATTTACACTCTATACATTCAGTGATAGAATGGGAAAGGGGTCTGTCGAAGGTTTTATTCCTGATATGTCAACGGGAACAAACACAGACCCTGGATATATTCAAAGGAAAGGAGCGTATAATGATGATACAAAAGCAGAAAATAGTTTTACTGTGGCGGTTCCTCTTAAAGGTATATTTGGATTTTGTGATCATGATAAAGTTCTGTATGGTCTTAAAATTAGATTTCAACTACAAAGGAATGATAATGAAAATCGATTGCTTTTTGGTGTTGCTAGTGCTTTTGGTGAACAGAATAAATTTGTGATTGAGGAGATGAGTTGGTATATCAGTGAATATACTCCTAATCTTAAAACAGAAGAGATGTTGAATCGAAGACTTAACTCAAAGAAACCACTCAGTGTATCATACCTCAAAAGAAGATGTCAACACGTTAAACTCAATCAAACTACTTACACGTGGAATTTGGGTGTTCTGGAAGGAAAGCCACGATATCTGTGGATCATTTTTAAAAAGCCAGATGGTGATACTGCGACTGATAAGAATAATGCATTGAGTGATAATGCTAAGGTGAAACAACTTCGCGTTTCTCTAGATGGAACATTTTATCCACGAGATAGATTGGAAATTAATTGGGAAAAAATGATTTTGCTGAAGCATACAAGTCTTACCAAAAGGTGTGTGAAAGTAATGGAAATAAAGAACCTATTTTGGATATGACAGCATTTAAAAGTTTGTATACAATCTATGCGTTTGACCTGAGCGCGCAAAAGGAAACTATAAAGTCTAATCGAGTGGATACTTTCCTATACATTGAAAGAGGAGAGAGTGAAGAAGTTGATACATATTGTTTGCTTTTGGAAGAAACAGAATTGCAGATTAATACAGATAATGGTGTGATGATTAGTCTCACATAATTTTTTGTTAAATAAATGAGTGGCAAAGTACCAACTGGGGTATATGTTAATCAAATCAATCTTCATAAACTATCATCTTGTGTTCAAAATCAAAAGCCTTGTACGATTAACGTTAATACAATTCAGAGAAAAGGAGCAGTAAGAATTGATGTTTTGCTCACAAGAGAACAGGTTAAAATCTTGAATGACACTGGCTCACTTAAAATTAAAATGACAAAACCAATGTTGAAAAAATATTCAATAAGAGAGACGAGTGGAGGATTTCTCCCATTTCTAATTCCTTTATTTGCTGGTTTAAGTGCGGTTGGAGCATTGACGGGTGGTATTTCAACAGCGGTGAAAACTGCCAACGAAAGGAAGGCTCAACTCCAGGCTCAAAAAGAATTGGAAAGACATAACAAAGAGTTGGAGAAACAAATTAGTGGAAGTGGCGTAATTGTAGATTTTGCTGAAAAACTTGAAGGTCTGCCTGATAAAGCGAGATTGTTAGTTGGAGATATGCTTTCTTCTATTGCACAAGCAGGTGTAAAATTAACGAAAAGAGGTAATGGATTATATCTTTCTAATAAATAAATGAGCATTGATGAGTGGTTGGAAAAATTTGGAAAGAATACAACATCAAATTTACAACTTGTCAAATATTGTAAGAAATTAAAAATTCATAATGTGGTTATTTGTATGAGAGATGAATTAACAAATGTGCCGAAACATACAAAGAATATTATTATGAACTTAGAAGATAATAATGGGAACGGTTCTCATTGGGTTTGTATTTTTAATAGTCAAGACAAATATTATTTTGATAGTTTTGGCCTTCCACCACCTGTTGAAGTTATAAAATTCTTACAGAATGGTGTTTATCAAACATTTCAAGTCCAATAATTAAATTCCAAGTGTTGTGGTCAATTATGTCTATATGTGTTATTTCAACTCAACAAAAATAAAAAATTTTATGATATTATTTTTAATCTAATATAAATGACTTATGTTGGTAAAGATGGTTCTATCTTTGGTGTATCTCAAGAACTGGATATTGATTTATCAAATTATTACACAAAGGCACAGGCTGAACGACATAAATATAATATAACCAAAAATATTAACATGAAAAATGCTTTTAAATTAAAAAATTATCCAAGCCCGACTGACGCGAATGACTTGGTGAGATTAAGCGATTTATCACAATATATATCCTTAAATAAAACGGCTGTGTATTCCAAAGATACAGAAGTGTTGATATTATCTCCAGGTCATACAGAATTCACAGTTCGAATTAAAATAAATTTTTATAAAGAAGGGCGTATCGTTTGTATGAGAATAGAACAATGGGGGTATGATATGAATGATTTAGGGTATAATTGGTCATTTAAAATTAACCTCGAAGACCTGGAACAATTAAATCAGTCTCGTAAGGAAGAATATTATCCACTTGGTATCGAGAATGAGTTTTGTGGGTCCACGATTAGTAAACAACAAATAAAAGAATTTAATAAGGGTAAATATAATAATGGTTTTGCCCTTGTTTATCTCATGAAAACAGAAAAAACAGGATTATATATAATAAGTAAGGAAATACAAAATGATTTAACTATGGGAAGATGGGGAGGTGTTTCGTGCCATAATATTATTCTAACATATATTTCTAATACATAAATGACAGCAAGAAGGCTTCAAGAAAATTATCATTTCTGTGTCCAAGCATACCTTCAAGAAAAGGGTATTCGGTATTTTAATAAATATGTTCTACAACATAAGAATGAGGTATTTTCAATAAAAGATTGGCATTATGCTGATGTTGATAAACCGACAACTTTAGATTTAATTAGAATGTTAAATAATGAAAAAATTATAAAGTTAAGAAAAGGTAAGGCTCTTTCAGAAATTCAAAAGAAATTTTATTGGTTTCCTGTTGTAAAAAAAATTATTTTCGATGCAGGAATAACAAGAAATCCTGATGAATATATGTATAATATTCTATGGGGTGTAAACGATTCAAGGATAGTAAGGGATGAGGAAGGAGTTGAAGAAGAGAGGGAAGAGGAGGAAAATGAGAAGAGAGAGAAGGAGGAGAGGGAGAAGAAAGAGAAGGAGGAAAGAGAGAAGAGAGAGAAGGAGGAGAGGGAGAAGAAAGAGAAGGAGGAAAGAGAGAAGAGAGAGAAGGAGGAGAGGGAGAAGAAAGGATTCTTAGGATTCTTTATGTTTTAAAAATTAAGATTCAAATGTGCATGTTGGAAACTAAAAAGGTTTTTGCACTCTGCAGGACTTTTTCACATAAATAAATGAGTTATTGTCTCAAATGTAAAAAGAAAACTAATACTAAAAATATTTCATATATTAAAAGTAAAAATAACAGGGTTATCCAAAAAGGTATATGTTCGGTGTGTGGTTCAAAAAAAAATCAATTTATCTCCAAACACAAACTCGGAGGAGATATACAAAAGTTTTTATCAGGAAGTAAATTTACAACTACTGGAATACCAGGGGAATTACATCTTCCAGGGTATTCTTTCTGTGGTCCAGGCACAAACTTGGATAAAAGATTAGATGAGGCAGACAATCCTAAATCCTGGAGTCAGCCTATCAATAGAGTTGATGAAGTGTGCATGAGACACGATATTGATTATGGGAATACCACAACGTTGGAAGAAAAGCATGAAGCCGATAGAGAAATGTTGTATAATTTGTCTCTGATACAAAATCCAACCTTGAGAGAAAAAGTTGATCGGTTCATTGTGAAGAAGATGATCAGTGCTAAATTGAAACTTGGACTTGGAAATTCAAAAACTTGTAAGCTCTAATGATGTCATTAAGACTGAAGAGCAATTAGCTGATGAATTACATAAACCAATATTCACAAAGTTTCAGAGAAGGAAAGTTTATTCCAAGGAAGTAGATTATATCTGGTCTGCTGATTTGATTGAACTCAATAATGATAAGGGGTACAAGTATGCTTTAACCGTTATTGATTTGAGGAGTAGATATGTGTGGGTTGTCCCTTTAAAAAACAAAACAGGTAATACTCTTATGTTAGCTTTTCAACAGATATTTAATAAAAGTAAGAGAAAACCTAAAAAATTGTGGACTGATGAGGGTAGAGAGTTTTATAACAAGACATTTATGAATTTTCTAAAAAATAACAGTATTACATTATACAGTACCTTTAATGAAGGGAAGGCAGTTGTTGTTGAACGTTTTAATCGTACCTTAAAAGAGAGACTATATAAAAAATTCACACAACTCGGTTCACAACAATGGTCATCTTTTATTCAGGATATTGTGGATAAGTATAATGACACGATTCACACGGCAACAAATATGAAACCATCAGAAACATTTACAAAATTAAAATATGAAAAAGAGATTAATGTCAGAAAACCTAAGTTCAAAGTTGGTGATATCGTAAGAATATATAGGTGGAAATCTCATTTTGAAAAAGGTTATACGAAAAGATGGACCAACGAGCTTTTTAAAATTGTTGATGTAATAGATACGGTTCCTTGGACTTATAAGATATATGATTTGGAAGGGGAAGAGATTTTAGGTTCATTTTATTCACAGGAATTACAAAAGACAAAGATAAATTGAAATTTTTTGACTCCGCCCCTTTTTGACTCCACCCACACAAGCCCCACCCACACAAACCCCACACAAACCCCACCACACACAAACCCCACACAAGCTCCACACAAGCTCCACACAAGCTCCACACAAGCTCCACACAAGCTCCACACACACAAGCTCCACCCATATTCACATAATTAGTGATTAGTTAATTAGTTCCCCCACACACAACATGTTTATTTAATTAAAAAATTATCCACCCATCCACACAAGCTCCACTCATCCACCCATCCACCCATCTCTCCACCCATCCATTGATCCACACAAACCTCATCCACATTTGCCCCTCCCACATAAGCTCCACCCACATAAACCCCTGCCCACATAAACCCTGCCCACATCAACCCCTACCACATAAGTCCTGTCTACACAAGCTCCACACAAAAACTCCACACACATAAACCCTTTCCACATAAACCCCTCCCACACAAGCTCCACCCACATAAACCCCGCCCACACACGACCCACCGAAGCCCCGCCCACATAAGCCCCACCCACATAAACCCCTCCCACACAAGCCCCACCCACATAAACCCCGCCCACACACACCCCGCCCACACAAGCCCCACCCACATAAACCCCGCCCACACACGCCCCGCCCACACAAGCCCCACCCACATAAACCCCCCCCACGCAAGCTCCACCCACATAAACCCTCCCCACACAAGCCCCACCCACCCACACCCCGCCCACACAAGCCCCACCGAAGCCCCGCCCACACAAGCCCCTCCCACACAAGCCCCACCCCCCTCATCCCCCCTGTGCGCCCCCACCTTTGACCCACCACCTCCCTCATCCCACCCCCCACCCTTCCCCACACACACACATGGGGAGGGGAGGGATGGGATGAGGGGGTGATGGGTCATTGGGGGGGCGCACCTACCCTCCCTTCATGTTTTGATCCTCTTCTTGTAATTCAGAATCAAGTAATTGTATACAAAACAAATATAATTTATTAATATTGAAAATATTAAATATTCATTTGCGAGAATGTATAATCTTTCCCAGCAATCTTCTCCAGATGTCTTGTGATTTCGAAACTCAGACACCATATTCTGTTTTGAAACAAAAAGTGGATAATAATTACATGGTAATATGAGTAAGCCTCGTTGACCACTGAATTAACACACCAGGAGGCCGACTCAGCCTGTCATCCTTTCAAGGTCAATAAAATTAATTCCAGTGTACTGACAAAACCGCGTTCAAACTAATGATGCAACCAACATTAGACGACATTCTAAAGAGAGAGTGATATTAATAATAATTCAGAAATATTTACCTCCAGAAAATCATGTGTTGTACAAGATTGCTTCAACAGCTGATGTTGTGCGATAGTGCTGAAAAAAAAAAATAAGTCAAGGGTATAGATGAAGAGACAGACAGACAGGGAAAGCAACACACACACACACACACACACACACACACACACACACACACACACACACACACACACACACACACACACACACACACACACACACACACATAGACACACATAGACACACGTGTCTCACCATTGGTTTAATTCATTCGAGATCAGAGACCAGTCATTATAAATCATTGATCTCTTCAATAAGAGCAGAGAGAGGTAGGTAGGAAGACAGACACACACACACGTGTCTCACCATTGGTTTAATTCCTTCGAGATGATAGGACGTGATAAGACTTCGTGCCACTCATTGAAAATGTCTTTCAATTCTCTTCTAAAATCATTGATCTCTTCAATAAGAGTATTAATTTCATGAACCACGTCGTGATACGTAAACTCAATTTCTTCCAATGCCCTGTCAGGGAAAAAAAAAAAATATATATATATATCAGAATTATCATGATTTAATTAATAATCATTTGCTTCATCGTTCAAAGAGAAAACCAAACAAACTTACCAACTCTGTAGTAAGCTTTTGCCTTCATCGGAAGAGAGATCATCCATGTCTCAGTTGTAAAAATGAAAATCCCGTCTGGCAGAAACTTTGTCTGGTGAATCACTTATAAGGCAACAACGAGGAAATTCCCTGAGCATTGGGTGTGGCCACAGGAAATGACAGCTTGGAAAATAACTGGGCGATTGTATGAATCATTTACAAAACATACTTAAAATGGTTTTGATTCAAATGTTTTCAGTTCGTGTTCTGAGATAAAATATAAACACGAGACCTTGTCTCACAGAATAGTTCCTATTTTTTCACAGCATGACTGTCTAAAACCACACAGCACGACCGTGTCAAAAAACACTTCCTCATTTTCACGGCATGAACTGAAAACATTTGAAACAAAACTTTTTTTATGGCGTGGTTTATACACAAAAATGATTTGCAACTCGGGCGGTGGTCAGATGAGATCATTAAGAGAAGTTTATCATTTCATAATGGCACAAAAGGGGTATCTTAAAAAATATAAAGATTCAAATGTTTTGTTTGTCAATATTTTAGATGGGGATTATTGTGCAAAGAAAATTAAACTATTGAAGGAATTTGAGAATGAACAAATGTTTATAGGTTCAATGAGTGAGCTGATCAACCTCCAGGTTAAAGGGGAGACAAATAAATATACCTTGGGATAGCCTGGTTATATATATACAAAGCCTGGTGTTGGCTTAGTGGTTAGGGTGGCGGCTTGGGATCCCAGTGTCCCGAGTTTGAATCCTGCTCAGCTGCTGAATTAACACCAGGGGGTTGACTCAGCCTGTCATCCTTCCGAGGTCGGCGAAATGAGTACCAGTATACTGGTCCCGGTGTATGCCCCGGTTAGAATAGGTGTACCATATCCCTGTGTTGTAAGAGGCGTCCAGGAAGGGCATCCGACCATAAAACATTGCCTCACAAAAAGCCAAACCCCTGCACAGCAGGGAAAAACGGATAAAAAGGGGGTTTATTTTTAGGGGAAAAAAAAGGGAATCGCTGAAAATCCCCCATTCATTTACATGGGGAAAAGTGAGCTAGAACCAGTATATTCACCCTACTCTTGTCCGATCGCTACAAAACTTTTAATATAGGAAGGACCCCCTATGAAAAATATTTTATTGATAACTATGACATCATAAGTCACATGGTATGGCAGCCATTATCGATTAAAGGGAAGAATAAAATTGGACATCTTTTTCTCCGAAACTGTTCAACAAAAACAACAAAAAATTTAGCACATGTCATCAACTCCCCATGGGGTATATAGGGTGATAATGACGACGTCATCGGTGAAATGGGATTCCAGCAATAATTGGTTGAACTGAAATTTTTGTCCATAAAAATCTGAAACTTCATATATCTGATCGATGACATAATGCTATGACAAGCCCAACACACTAACCCTTAAGCCAACAATAGGCATATTCCCATATATGTTATGTTATAATGTGAGGTATGCGTTCCCACTTCCCAGTGCACATTTCTGGTCACCCTAACCTAACTTTCACCTCATTTAACATATTAGAGAGAAATATGAAACAAATCAATAAAGAACACAAAGTAAATACACAAATGGACAATTCAATGAACAGTTACAGGGGTACTCACCAAAGTATAGGGCTGAGATTGCTTGTCGGGACGGAAGAGTTGCGGGTGTGGAGTGGAGAGGTTCCAGGGAGGAAGAGGCCTGCCTGCCTCGCCATGTAAGGATGTCTCTTCGGAGGTGTGCAGTGTTGGTGGCGGAAAGTCAATGCTTGATGTCGGAGTTGATGCCACGGGTTCTGCTGGTGTTTGAGGCTTGAAGCTATCGACGTTTTCTTTCGAGTCTTCCATGCTTGCATTTATTCTCGATTTGTACATTTCCTTGGAGCACCACCAGCTTTCTTCTATCACTTTCTTAAACTGGCCACTTCTTTCCATATTTGGATCATTGTCGGCAAATATGGCGTTCGCTTTTTCTATATAGACTAGTACGTGCCCGTACGTGTGCGGCCGTATGTGCAAAAAAAAAAAAAAAAATATATATATATATATATATATATATATATATATATATATATATATATATATATATATATATATATATATATATATACTTTAAAACTGCTTGCCAGAAACAACCACACAGGCCGTTCCTTCGATGTCGTAAACGACGACTGGATTGAGGCATTGTGTTTAAGAAAATCGAGAAATTACAGAAATCGAGAAAGAAAGAATACAGTAAGTCGATAAATCGAGAAAAAAAATCGAGAAAGAATACAGTAAGTCATCACTATCCGGAAGTCCGGAAGTTAAGTCCTCACTGTCCGGAAGTTCGCATATCGCAGTTACGATTATTCGCAATTTAGTTTTAATGGCCAATTATTCAATTAGTGCCAACGTATTTTGCCTTTTCGCAATGTCATCGCAAGGAAAAACACAAAGAGAAGAGAAGAGAGAGAAAAAAAATAATACGTACATGCAAAAAAAACAAACTTTCAAGCAGCCACACAGTCCGTTCCTTCACTCTCGTAAACGACGACTGGATTGGGCCATTGTGTTCATCTATAAATGCGCATACGAAATCGAGAAATTATTAGAATACAGTAAGTCATCACTATCCGGAAGTGGTGCGTGCCCGTAAGGAATGTTCACATCATTCCACGAATTATCGCTTTCTTTGAAGTAACAACTGCTGTGATACTTACACACACAGAGTTAATTAAAATCCAAATTAAAATCAAGTTTACCTCCCTATCTTTGCTTGCCATGACATTCGCTGCCATTGACCATTGCCACTCCTACGTCACGGTGAGGCGACAGGGTAGGATTTATAGGAGACCTGAAAGTACAGTCATTAGGTATTCCATGTTCGAATTGTTTTAGTTTGAAAATAGTTTAAAAAAAAAGTTTGCAAAGCATACCACCAAATTGAGATGTATTTCGTAGGCAAGCATGTTGAGTAGAGCTGAATTCCTTAACACTTCCAAAGGCCACATCGTTTTGACACTTGGAAACAAAAAAAAGTTGTGCACTTTAAAAAAAAAAAATTTTTCGGAACAATTTTTCTTCAATAAATAAATAATAATAAAAATTGTCTTCATGGTCGTAGTTCATGAACTGGTCACCTGAAAAAGGCGGAGTTGTTACGTTTTTCAAAACATCCACTTTCCACTTTGACTCCAGACCAGAAAAACCACAGATATCAAGATATATTAGTATGAGAAAAAGGTAATTTTTTGTCTAGTTTAATGTGGAAAAAACAGAAATAAAAAATATGCAATAGTTTTTGTGTAACAGGCAAATAAGTGATACAAGTCAGGGGTGGAGTGAACAGGCAGAGGCGGCGGATGTGGTGAGTCAAATTTGGAATAAACTGAATTTATTTCGATCAATAAGCTTTAATCTAATCTATTTTGTTATTTTTAGGTGAGTAACACTTGGGACTTGCTGTTGCATGATGCAAAATTGATTATTCAACTCGTTATTATTCAGCAAACCCTGACCAATATGTACAAACTCCGAAAAGAGATCTAGTAAATATCTTTACATAGTTATGTATCTAGCAGCTTCTCAGGATTCATTTGGCACTTGAATTGTCCAAAACGGCCAAAGGATAACTGATCCACATCCAATTTACTCAGAAAGGGTGAATTTGAGATAAACGCGAAAATGTGTTTTCCTTGTAATGCATTACACTGGTAAACAACAAATTTGTTGTCTGCATTTTTTAAGCTGATTTAGGATGAATCTGATGCGCTGAATCCAAAACTCACATTAGTTTTGTTCAATCAGGTCAAGTTTTTGAGATATGGCCACATGTCGTTTTTTACATTTTTGTTCACATGTACGCATGTGTGGAGCATTTTAGAAGAAGTTGGTGGGGGTAAAATGTCATGTCAAATAATTGTTTTGATTGGAAATAATTATTTTAATGACAAGAAGTATTCAGGTACGATAGTTCTGGGTGATTATGTCGAAAAGGGATCAGTTTGAAGTCATAAAACCTCAAAATCTTCCAAAAATTGGTGAGGCAAAGCATAAAGTTCGTGGATCAAAACTAAAGTTAATGGGGCAGATTTTGTAACAATGTGATACAAAAAAGTTGTATTTCTTGAAATAACGAACTCTGAAGAATGTACAATACCTACATGCGCCAATTTATGACATGCGCTTCTGCTCAAGCTTGGAGTGCCACAGTACGAACCCAAAGATTGGAGACTGTTCATTGACAGCAGCAAGCGATCACTGAAATGTGTTCTGCTACACAACGGCAACCAGTTTGCCTCTGTACCCATCGCTCACTCGACTACACTGAAGGAGAAGTATGAAGCGGTGAAGTACGTGCTGGAGAAAATTGGTTATGATCAGCATAAGTGGTTTATTTGTGTTGACCTGAAGATGGTGAACTTTTTGTTGGGACAACAGTCTGGCTTCACCAAGTACCCATGTTTTCTATGTAATGTGGGATAGTAGGGACCGTGCTCAGCATTACACGAAGAAGGACTGGCCTGTGCGGGAGGAATTGGTGCCATGCAAAGAAAGGAACGTCATCAACGACCCTCTGGTGGACAGAGACAGAATACTCTTCCCACCGCTGCACATCAAGCTCGGCTTAATCAAGCAGTTCACCAAGGCTCTGGACAAAGATGGTGACTGCTTCACTTACTTGTGCCAGGCTTTTCAAGGATTGACCATGGAGAAGTTGAAAGCTGGCATCTTTGATGGTTCTCAGATCCGTCAGCTCATCAGAGATCCAGAGTTCAAAAACTAAATGAACGAAGTGGAACTGGAAGCGTGGAAGACATTTGTTTTGGTAGTGAAGAACTTTCTTGGCAACAATAAGGCCAGAAACTACGCAGAACTTGTCAACAACATGCTGACTGCTTTCAGAAACCTGGGCTGCAACATGAGCATCAAGATGCACTACCTATTTTCACATATGAACCGGTTTCCTGAGAACCTGGGTTCAATGAGTGACGAGCAGGGGGAGAGATTCCATCAGGACATGAAGGAGATGGAGACCAGGTATCAGGGTCGCTGGGACGCAGTCATGATGGCTGACTACTGTTGGAATCTGAAGAGAGACCTCCCTGCCGCTGAACATTCCAGGAGTTCGAAGAAACGGAAGTTCAAGCCCTGAAGTTTGAACAGTGGTGACGCAACATGCAATTTACTTGTACTTACCTTTATCAATGCCCACCATTCAGATGACAGTAATCGATGTTTCTATCATGTAATCAATAAATGTTGTTGGCAAAACATTTTTTTTCTTAAAAACATGTTTAGGATGATATGTGTTGACAAAAATCAGCTGATAATGCCACAAAAATGTAATTGATTTTGTCACAAGATCTGATTTTTTCAAATCAACTTAGCACAAAAACCTGACCTGATGGAGAGAAACGGATGCCATTTCCTGATTCAGCAGTGCCAGAATACCCTAATTCACTTGTAGAAATCTAGACAACATTCAGAAAGTAAAAAATTGTTGACCAGTGTTATCCATTAAAGTTCACAATAAAAAATACCATATTCGCCGTTAATTAGTGTTTTTTGATAATTTTTTTTCACACAAGTGCATGTAGCTTGGTGATGTCTATCAACACAGAGAAAACTGAAAAATTGAATATTTTGACCCTGTAATGCAAATGATGACCAGTTCATGAACTACGACCACATGTACACACCTTTATCTCGTTAGCACCTCTTCATAAACAACATTGCTGAGGAAACGGCACTTCTTCTTTGTTTCCTCGTCCAGGGAAAGAATGCGGAGGTTGCTCGATCTGCCAACGTTTTGATGTCCTCACTGTCCGGAAGTTCGCATATCACAGTTACGAATATTTGCAATTTAGTTTTAATGGCCAATTATTCAATTAGCGGCCAAATTAGCGGCCAAAAATCCAAACAACGGCCAACGTATTTTGCCTTTTCGCA
>NC_140974.1:40079584-40114584 GCF_056783735.1 Eptatretus burgeri | reverse complement strand
GGATGCCCTCTGGAGGATTCTTGGTCTTCGTGGGGTGCCACCAAAACTGATCGATCTGATGTCTGAACTCTACTCTGGTACTGAGAGTGCTGTGAAGTGTGGTGGTACCATCTCTGACTTATTTCCAGTTGTTACTGGAGTTCGTCAGGGGTGTGTACTGGCCCCCACACTTTTCAGCACTTGTATGGACTGGATTTTAGGGAGGATGTCGGAGAAATCAAGCTGCGGTGCATCGTTTGGGAATGTCAAGATCTCGGACCTTGATTTCACAGATGATGCGGTCATCTTTGCGGAGACTTTAGATATCCTTTTGGGGGCCCTCGAGGTGCTGAATGAGGAGTCGGAGCCGCTGGGATTACGGGTTTCTTGGGTCAAAAGTAAGATCCAGGCTTTCGGTGACATCTTGGATGCTGCTGTCCTGTCTATGTCTGTTTGTGGTGAGGATGTTGAGGTCGTGGAGAGATTCACTTACCTTGGCAGTGATATTCATGTCTCTGCTGGCTGTGAGTCAGAGGTCAATAGACGTCTGGGTCGGGCCTGGGGAGCCATGGATTCACTGGATCATGGGGTGTGGCGCTGCCGGTACCTGTGCGGGAGGATGAAAGTCCGAGTCTTCAGGTCCTTGGTGCTTCCAGTCTTGCTCTATGGATGCGAGACTTGGACTCTGACCAAGGATCTGAGACGGAGACTTAATTCCTTTGGTACCAGGTCTCTTTGGAGAATCCTTGGCTATCGCTGGTCGGATTTTGTGTCCAACGAGCGGTTGCTGAGAGAGACTCGGATGAGATTTGTTACCTGCATAGTCCGTGAGCGTCAGTTGCGGCTGTATGGACATGTGGCTCGTTTTCCTGACGCTGATCCTGCTCACCAGATTCTCTCAGCGAGGGAGTCTCATGAGTAGAGGAGGCCAGTGGGCCGACCACGTGCCTCGTGGTTGCAGCAGGTTGACCATCATCTCAAGGAGATGGGGATGGGCCTGGTATCTGCCTGGGGGATGGCCAGACGGAGGCCCCTGGAGTACCGGCGGAAAGTGGACGCAGCGACGCGCTGTTCTGGCACATGCTCCCATACCTGACCTGACCTGAGAGAGAACATTGACAGATTAGACAATCGAAGGTTCTCAGCCATTGGTTGGCAACCATTGCGTCGTCAATTATTGCGTCGTCTATTACTTCTATTACGTAAAGGAAATTATTACTTCTAAAATGTGACAAAAGCGTACAATATATAATAGCACGTATTGTCAATGAGGATTCTGATCAGCTTTGACACACTTTTGAAGAGCCATGACGACGTAGGTCGCAGCGGCATTTCTGGCATTTGTTTCGTTCTCCTCGCTTTTCATTTATGTAATGTATTTTTTTTGTACAAACTTATAATTTAACGGTTCATCATTATTTAATGCAAGTGTATTGTCGGAACCCAATGGGAAATGGTTGTTCAGTCGGGAAACGTTGGATTCACGTGGCTTCTCGACGCTGTCCTTTGCTTTCCTTTTTGAGTCGCTCACAAATCTCATGGTTCGATCTGCAGGACTTTGGACCTGACTTAGTGCGTGGTCTTGTCGCATCGGTTGAGGGTGAGCATAACTTTTTATTCGTTCTTCAAACCGGATTCACTAAATTGGCGGGAACGGCGTCCCTTTGACTCGCACTATTTTTCCTCCTTCGATGCTTATTCACCGCCCCCTCTGTATGTACTCCTCCGCCGGTTTGGATAGCTCTCTTCGAAATTAATCCACACAATTGTGAGGAAAATTTAATTTTGTATTTTTTTTTTCTCGGAAATGAAAGTAAATCTTTCTCATCGAACGTCGATATGGATGTGCCTTGGCTGTGATACGATTTCCTTGAGTGACGTTTCTCACATTTGCGTAGGAATGATCATATCGTGCACATCGTCTACGCAGTAGTATACTATCTACATGGAATGTGTATAACAAGGAGATTTCTGACCAATCATTGCACAGTCCTTGTTTTATTCGGTGTGTGTGGTGTTTGTGTGTACTGGTGTGTTCCGTAATTAATAAAACGCATAATTAGAACTGCCACTTTATAATTGCTGGCAGTGATGACTGGTTCAGCCATTTCAGAGAAGAAGATTTTTTGAAGGTTTAAAAACAAACAAACAAACAATATGGCTGCCTAAATCACGTGACCGATGACGTCATCAAATAAAATTTTTTTGTGGACCATTTTATCCCTCGATGTTCATGCTGATTGGATGTAGCGTTCTACATTTGCTATTATGACGTCACAACGAAGGCACCTATGATGTCATTAAAAAAAATCATACTCATTCCCCATGAGGCATACTTGCAATGTGCCACGTGTAATTTGTTTCCCTTGGTGCAGTTTCAGAGATACAAAGGTCCAAAGTTTTTCCGTTTTCCCTTCATGGCTGCCATACCACGTGACGTATGATGTCATAATTGTCATTAAAAACATTCTACACGAGTAGTGGCACCAATGGTGAAAATTTTGTCTCGATCCGACAAGCGGTTGCGGAGAAAAACATGAAAGTTCTGTGTGGACAAACGGACCCAAATGCAATGCCCTCTCCTTCGGCGAGGGTAACGAGAAGCGCACTTGGTAGAGCGCATACCTCCGCCACGTAATGTCTGATCCACGAGAACATATTAAGCCCAATACATTTTTGAACTGGAAGGTCACTCAGTAGAGCGCATCCCTCTGCCATGCAATGCCTCATCCACGAGGGCATATCGGGCGCAAGACATTTTTGAAACATCATACGTATATAGTTTTTGGCCCGATCTCTCAATGGTGAAGAATCTCTTTAGATAAATTGAATAATTTTCGTATCCAGATCCGGATTCAGATCTTCACCAAGATCGAAAAATTTATTTCTTGTCACGCACCCAACATGTGCACCAAGTTTCGGCCGAATCCGTCCACAACTTTTTTGAGAAATCGTGCACACAAACAAACAGACAAAAGACAAACAAATTTTACCTCAAAAATAATTGGCTGGTTGAATTCAGTGACCTGAAATATAAATCCTCTTCAAATTTCAAGTCAATCGGATGAAAATTGAGGATTTTAGAAATCGCACCTGTGGTTGACCTTTGGCCTATGTTGACCTTTTGACCTCAAAAACAATAGGCTTCTTCCTTTATGACAAACTCGACCGTGTGGTGAAGTTTCGTGAAGATCAGTTTGAAATTGTGACCTGTAGGCGATAAACAGATAGACAGACAGACAGACAATAGACAGATCATGTGTTTGTCTATCATAAACAATTGTCCTTGTAATTTGTGTGAAAGTGCAATGATCTCCTTTTTCTGTGCCTTTGTGCTTCCATGTGATCCAGGTGCAACCTCCACGATAGGTGTCAGATTAATATAAAATTGGTGAGGTGAGTAATGAAACCAAGATCCAGCCTTTTTAGGTCCTTAGTGCCTCATGTCATCATATCACAGTATTTCTTGGATACGCTGTGGGACTTACCTGTTCTTCTTGTGTATGACAGCTTGGCTGCCGGGTAGCTATCATCTTTTGGGACACGACAATGCTGCTGATGCAATGCCCTCTATTACCAGTACACTGGTACTCGGTTCACCGACCTCAGAAGGATGACAGGCGATGTCAACCCTACCTGGTGTTAATTCAGTGGCCAATTGGGCTTGAACTCAGGACCCTAAGATCCCAAGCCAACCACCCTAACCACTAAGCCAACACCAGGCTAACTTACTTGTTAATATCGAGTAAGTGTGAAAAAAAAACCAAAAAGGAATGGTGAAATTTTACAATTCGGTGAGATGTATCGTCCCACCCCATTAATTAATAAACACTAAAACACGACCACAAATAATTTTCTTAGAAAGAAAATATAAATTTTCGTTTATATGAAAAGTTTTCTTGAAAGAATAAAACAATGAGAGAATTTTCTTGCGGCTAAAACAAATGGTCTTCTTGTGTCAAGAAAACTTTTCTTGTTACATCCGTCACCTAAGGGGACGAAGGTTGTGTTTTCGCCCCTGTGTCTGTCTGTCTGTCTGTCTGTCTGTGAGCAGGATATCTCAAAAAATTGTGGACGAATTCGGACAAAATTTGGTGGACAGGTTGGGTGTGTGGCATGGACGAATTGATTAGATTTTGTTGAAGATCCGAAATTTTTAAAAAAAAGTGATTCTTTTCTTCACCATTGAGATATGCTACCAAAAATGATATATATCACAGTGTCTCAAAAAGTTATGGACGGATTTGGACGAAACTTGGTGCATGAGTTGGTGAGATGATAAGAACAAGCCGATTAGATTTTTGTTCAGGTCCGGATGCAGATCTGGCCTATTGTTAGGATACGAAACTTAAACTATTCAGCCTGACAGAGTTTGTGCTCTTCCAAGTTCCGTTCTCGTTTCAAGAAAATATTTTTTTGCAAAGAAAATTATTTTGAATAATGTATTATTCATCATTTTGGTTTACACGTCATTGCTTTCCAGCGTTGTTATTAAATTTCTCATGCATTTGAGAGAGTGCAGGCTTGGTGAATGGCTGCGGTCGAGCGTGAGCTATGGTCTTGCCTTCATCATTTGAATTCAGACAAAGCCACCGAGCGGAAGGTGAGATCCGACAGACCACCAGAGTGTTTATTTTGTTTTGACTGGGGCATTTAGCATTTAGCACTGTGGGGCAATACTTTGTGCATATTTTATTTTATATAATTTACTACCTCCACCACCGAAGGTAAAGGAGGTTATGTTTTCACCCCTGTCTGTTTGTTACTTGCAAAATCGAAGATCTTTCAAGTATATTGGTTAGTCGATTTTGTTATTCTGTCTGTCTGTTTGTCTGTCTGTTTATCGCCTACAGATCACAATTCTAAACCGATCTTCATGAAACTTCATCACATGGTGGAGTTTGTCAAAAGGAAGAAGTATATTGTTTTTGAGGTCAAAAGGTCAAAAGGTCAACAACTGAGCTGGAATTTCTAAAATCCTCAATTTTCATCCGATTGACTTGAAATTTGAAGAGGATTTGCAAATCAGGTCATTGAATTCAACCAGTCAACTTCGGTCAAAATATTTGAGGTCAACTTCGGCCAAAACATCAACATAGACTGAATTTCTAAGATTGTCAATTTTCATCCAATTCACATGAAATTTCAAGAGGAGTTGCACATTTGGTCATTGAATTGAACCACAAGTTATTTTTAAGGTCAAATTTGTTTTGCAGATTTTGCAAGTATCGTGCTCTGCATGTGATGTCTTCTTGTTTGTTTGCAGGATATCTCTAAAAGTTGACGGATCTGGGTGAAATTTTGTGGGCAGGTTGGGTGTGCGACAAGGACGAACTGATTCGATTTTGGTGAAGATCCGGATCCGACTACTAGAATTTTAAAAGTGATTCTTCACCATTGAGAGATAGGGCTAAAATGATATACAGCACGATATCTCAAAAAGTTTGGACGGATTCGGACGAAACTTGCTGGACAGGTTGGGTGTGTGGCAAGGAACAATTGTTTTGATTTTGGTGAAGATCTGAATCCGGATCTGGATACGAGAATTATTTAATTTTTAATGTGATTCTTCACCATTGAGAGATTGGGCCAAAAACGATATGGTACGGTATAGCATGGTATTTCAAAAATGTATTGAGCCCAATATGTTCTTATGGATCAGGCATTACGTGGTGGAGGTGTGCGCTCTACCGAGTGCTCTTCTAGTTATCTTGCCAAAATGAAGTTTTTGCAAGATCTGTTACTTGGTAAGTTTTTTTTTTTTGTTTGTTTGTCTGTAATCATTGGATTTTTCACCTTTATATCACTCTGTAGAGCACAATTCTCATCGGAAACTCTTGTGGGTACACATGTCGTAGTATTATTACAATACCCTTCAGCACACATAAAGGTCAAGGTCAAAGGTCAAGGTCACTTTGCGGTAAATCATAGAGGTCGACAAACCCCTTATTTTTTGAGTAATTTTAATCGAATCATCTCCAAAATTTATGGGAATGTAGTATATGGTCTGGCGCTCAGCTGATTAGTTTTTGGTGGCGATTGTCCTTGACCTTCATGGTTAGCGCCTGAGGTCAAACATATTTGACCCCAAGGTCAAATTTTAAAGTTTTAGGAACCATATCGTGTAGTACCTCAAATTGAACACCTCGATGAGTGCTTTCTCGATATGTCAAGCTTGAGACATTATGACGTCGTTGGGTGACGTTATGAGGCAAACACATATTTTTCATGGTTACTCTGTAGAACGATTCTCATCGGAATCTCTCGTAGGCAGATATTCCTCAAGGAGTCGCTTCTGGCGGACAGCAGCTCTGTTCACCTCAGTGTGACCTTAAAGAAGTCACACGTGGTCACCTTTTGGCAAGATACGGGTCACCCGCAGGGTGACATTGGTTTTTTATTTATTGTTTGACTTCATTTTTTGCAGAGAGAATCGGAGCGGTTGCGAAGCTTACTCAAACGACGTGATGTGATCACTCTGTTGGATAAAAACTCAGGCAGCAGGAATGGAATGGTGTCTTGGGATGTTGCTTTCAAGTAAATTTTCTCACCTGTGTTGCCACTCCCCTCCCACAACTTGTTGAACATTTCAAATGTAAACACTATTAGATAATTATGACAACTTTTCTCTTCCATGTTTCTCTTTCTTCTTTGCTTGCACATTGTTCTTGTTACACTAGTTTCAGCAATATTTTACAGCACTATTGGTCACTGGAATTTTGATATCAAATGCCATTTGTCATGATATTTCATTGGTGTGGAGCAGCTACATGGAACGCCACGTGCAGACTGAGATCGCAGCGCTGTTACCTGGCAGCCGTACAGCAGCGACCAGCAGTCAAAGTCGTGCCTGCAACCTCCTCACTCTGCTCAGGATTTTCCTTTGTGCTGCGAACCAACGTACGCTTATCACTTTTTTTCTTTATTTTTTTAGCTTTCATTTGCACATTGAAATCTACTTTTATTTAAGGTCGAAATTATTCTTCTTTTATGAAAATTGAGTTGTTTTTTTTTGACATGTTGACATAATAATCGTGTGCAATGGACTGCATTTGAAATGTGGCTTTTACAGTTTCCAGACCATATTTTATGTCATTTGTGCAGGTGTGAGCTGCAAGACGCTCATGCGTCATGTGACTTTGGTGTTGAAAGACTCGGCCCTCTGGCTTCTCCTTGGCCAACAATACAGCTTTGTGCTACTGCGCCATGTGCTAGCCCATCGGAAGTACTGGAGAAGCCTAGCTCACACAAACTGGACAGGTCTGGATATTCTAACTTTGAGAGAATTTTCTTGTTATTTGATTGTGATTACAAGGGGATGAACTTCTGATGATTGTGACTTCAGGTAGATGAGGATCATCCTAAAATTTCAGTCACCCTGCTTATATAATATATAAAGTACTATTGAAAACTTTATTCACGTCACATTGTGCTTCATGATCTCCATCCTCTTGTATGCACTTTGCCCAGCTTGTTCCCAGCTTGTCGATCCCAACAGAATCCTTCCCTCGAAAGTTTATTTAATGCAGTTTACATAGCTGTGTTAAATTCTTCAGCAGATGCAAAATGTCTTCTCATCAGCTGGGATATTTCTCTTTTTTATGCCTCTGCCGACGAAGTCGCCAGAGACTTTATGTTTTCGGGTTGCCGTCCGGCTATCCATCTGTCTGTGCGTCCATCCATCCATGATAGGTTTTCATTACCGCGATAACTGAAGAATGGCTGAAGGGATTGAAGCCAAACTTGGTATAAGTATAATGATGTAAAGATGAACTGTTTAGATTTTGTCATTAAGAGGTCAAAGGTCAAAGGTCAGAGGTCAAATCAGGCAAAAATGTGACACTTGAGAGCAGCTGAAGGGATTCAAATCAAACTTGGTGCAAGTATGTATAATGAGGTAATCATGTGGTCGGAGGCATATCGGTCGACGCTGTGCTGTCGAAGTGCCATTCTAGTCCTTGTATGAAATTTATTGGTGGATTTCATGTGCATTTTTTTTCTTTCTTTCACACGCTGCCACACCCACTTCCTTGGTGCTGGATACCATTATTTAAATTCCTGAAATCAAAGAGATGGTGTGAGAGACTTAATATTTACGAGGCATGTCAGTAAATGATGACATCGTATAAATGTAAACTTTGGCATCACTTGGACTTTTTATTTTATTTAAAAGTTACAAGTGGGGATACAACTTTTGTGATGTCCTCTTGGAATTAGAACAACTGCTTGATGAGGTATAATATTGTTATGTGGAAGGGTGTGGTTGGGGGGGGGGAGTGGGGCATCCATTGTTTAAATGTAGTGGTAAGATTATAGTATGCCTCATGTGTTTCACGTTGCATAGATTTACACCCGTAAACAGAGAAAATGTCAGAGGAAGTCATCTTGTTAAACATGCCGCTGATGAAGCGGTGTATGTACTTTATAGTTCGTATAGCTAGGGATAAGATTATAGGTATAAAAACGTCCTCATAGTGGGCAGGGCCAGGTGAGTACTTGCAGCCACAAAAATGTGCAATGGAAGTGCTTTGCATGTCAATGAACTGATTATGAACTGTTCAGCAGTTTTGAGCAACCCATGCCAGTGAGGGGGTGGGGGAGGGCGGAGGAGGTATGTCATATCCTTTCGACAACACCAGATTGTGATAAGCAGCCTGAGAATTGTGGGAACATTCTGGATGGGGGGTGGGAGTGTGCAATGAATGCTGTGGAAAGAGCACCATCCACATCCTGAGCAGTGACCTATAGTGATCAGGCATGGGCAGTTCTGGGGTGGTAAAAACTGGCACCTTCTTGTGCGTTCTTGGTTCTTGCCTTCCTCGTTTTGCTGGCTCTCTTCATCTCGCTAGCTTTCTTTGCCTCCCGATCTCTTTGTGCTGTGGACCAAGGAGGAGAGCGCTTCTGTGTTGTGTGTTTCGATCCAGAATGCGACTCGCACGGCAACACCTTCACCCCACAAATTGTGCTCGCCCCACTGACCACTGATTGTGCCCCTGTTCCACCGATTACCATCGTGCAATTGGAAAGCCCTCGTCTGCTTCCCCTTTGTTTGGAAGATTCTGTTGTGTGACGCCAGAGCTGGGTTGGGATTATTTATATCTTTATCATTGTATATAAGTTTGCATATCCCCTCTCTTCCAATGCATGTCTATCATACCACTTGGTTTGTTCCATTCCCCATATCCCGTCCACCTCTTCCCATATTTCTTTTGTTTTATTGAAAATATACCCCTATAAGGGTAAGAGATGTTTTCCCATCATTCGCCTCGCATGTGCATTCCGCCACCAAATTCAGATTAATGGGGAATCGTAAGGTGAATCCGAGCACCAGGTAATTACCCCACGCACGCAAAGCTAAGAGCGGGGTTAAGAAATAGGTTAACTTCTGTCTTTCTGTCTGTCCGTCCATTTACAAATGCCATTTTATGATTGAGGAGCAACTTGATTTCAATTTTATGTTACATTTTGAATACGAACTGGAACATGCATTGGAAAACGAAGTGGCAGTTCAGCAGTACGTTGGCTCTGAATTTGAGCAGATCGCACACGCACAGAAAGTAGAGAGATGCTTTTTTTTGGTCTGTCTGCCTGTCTGGAAGTCTTATTCCAAACAGGAAACTTACTGTTTTAAAGAACGTTATAAAGGACACAAACAACAGGCACGAGGAACTAATGTAACGTGTTAAATAAGGTGATGTGAAAAGACTGCATCAACGGTGGTAAACTTGGGGAAATTAATTTTTTTTTCATACCACCTTTAAAATCTTTATTTTACTTCAATTTAATTACATACTTGAACACTGCATGAGGTAAAGTGGTCTATGAACTCTCGAATTCACAATTCAATTGAACGCAGTTTAGCTTACCACCTTTCGGCTGTTCGCGTGATAGAAAATCCCGGAGCTGAGGCATATCGCATTGCGAGCTCCATCACAACAATATGTTACATGCAGGGGTATAATACTTCTGGTTACTTGTAAAAATACCTGTCTACTTTCTGGAATGGACATTTGCTTTGTTGACAATGTCGTGTGGCATATTTTTTTTTTTTTTTTGGATACCTTGGTCGAGGCTCGTATGAGAGCTAACACACAACTCACAGCAAGGAGGCATGAGACAAGAGGGGCGGGAGTGGAAGGGACAAAACAGTGGGGAACAGACACATTAGGTGAACTGTGGAAGGGAGAGGGATGGGGATGGGACGGGGAACATGGCGAAGAGAAGATGGACATTTCAGGGACTTTCAGGAAGGAAGGAAGTGGGCTTGGGTGGATTATCGGGGGTAGAAAAGATCGAGGATTTGGATGGGGGAAGATAAGAGGTGGTGGTGAACAGCTGTTTTGAAAGCCTGGAGGGAAGAATGGGAAAGAATAGAGTGAGGAAGTTTATTCCAAAGGCGGGAAAAAAGAGGAATGAAAGAGTGAAGATGAGCAGTGATTCGTGATTTTGGTAGTTTTACCAGAAGGGGGTTGTTGGCGGACCTTGAGCGCCCTGTGGAAATGTGGTGGGGACAAATCGCAGAGAGAGCAGGGGGGACAAGGCTGGAGAGGAGTCGGTAGAAGACAGAAAGACCACCGACCAACCTGCGGTGATTGAGTGAGAGGCCCAAAGACTCAGCTTCATTGCGGGAGATGCCGATGATCTTAAATGCCCTGGTTTCGACAGCGTGAAGCCGAGAAAGGTGGGATGCAGGAGCACCAGCCCAGAGGGGAGAGCAGTACTCCATCAGGCTACGGACAAAAGCTTTGTAAGTGGTCAGGAGCTCAAGAGGGCCGAGGAAGGACTTAGCACGACGGAGGATTCCCAGTCGGCGACTGGCTTTTGAGGCGAGGTTGGAAATGTGACTTTCCCAGGAAAGGTCATGGCAGATAGTGAGACCTAGAAGCTTCAAAGAAAAGACTTCTTCCAGAGGATTGTTGAGAAAGTGGATGGGGGGGGTTTGTAAACGGTCCTTTCGAAGAGACATAGTGAGAGTGTGAGATTTGTCTGGATTGAAAGACATGTTCCACGTGTTGGACCAGTTTGTGATTTTATCCAGATCTGCAGTGAGCGAAGAAGCTGCTGCTTGCCGGTCTGAGGGATGACAGATGGTACGGCAGAGGGTGGAGTCGTCGGCAAAGAGAAATAGAGGATTTTCCAGAGAGTCCGAGAGATCATTGATGAAAACCAGAAAAAGAACAGGGCCCAGAACGCTACCTTGAGGAACTCCAGCCTGCACAGGAAGAGGGGATGAAAGAACTCCATTTAGGGCCACACGTTGACTGCGACAGGAGAGGAAGTCTGCGAGCCATGAGTGGAGATGGCCTTGAATACCATGGGAAGAGAGTTTGGTGAGTAGGGCAGGGTGCCAGATGGATTTTTCTTTCCAAAGTCGAGGCTCAGGGAAGAGCTAGATAGGGTGGATAAGATGGATGCAGAACCAAACTCACAGGAAGGACAATACTTGCGAGAATAGAATCGGAACTACGACTGCGGTGTCAAAACAGACAGAATTAATACGCCGTCTATCCGAGAAGTTGGTCTAAGCAAACACTTACTCAAATCTAACAATACAGCACAAGATACGATGCAACATTGAAATTTGGATGAAAACACAAACAGCAACACAGGGACGAAAATATAACAAAGACACAAAAAATCCGGTCTGGAAACCTTTTGTTTTGAAGAAGTAGAAGGAGCAGCTGCCAATCACATCAACATGTGAGCAGACCTGGAAAAATGAGTTTTTACATTTTTTTTTTAAATTTGTACCAAGTAATAATCATGAAAGGGACTTTCGAGTGCTCAGAGTTGTGCAAGCGCCTTAAAAAACAATTGCATCGAACTCCAAACATTTGTCTTGGTGTTTAGCATAATCAAATGGGTCACCATGTCATAGGGGTTGTTAAACCAGCTGCCACATCTGCTAGTAATTTCTTGTCAGGTCAGGTCCGGTATGGGAGCATGCTCTATAGCAGCGCGTCTCTGTGTTCACTTTCCGCCGGTACTTCATGGGCCTCCGTCTGGCCATCCACAAAGCAGATGCCTGGCCCATCCCCATCTCCTTGAGATGCCGATCAACGTGCTGCAACCACGAGGCACATGGTCGGCCCATTGGCCTCCTCCTCTCATGAGGCCCACTTCTTGTGAAGGTTAAGAATCTAATGGTGATTATTGAAAGTTGGCCATTATGTGTTGGTACCCTGCCTTCATTCCAAATGTATGCCCATGTCTACTCCCGGAGAGGAAATTGGTTCTGCCTGGTTGTATTTCTTGCATAAGTATCATGATGCCTAAGGCCTAAGTCACATTTGCTCTACGGCGAGGATACGGCGGCCGTACGCCCTCTGAATTGACAGAAACGTGCGGCGGCCGCAGAGTTTCTGCGGTGGCCTTAGGGTGGCCCTACGCCGTTTGGCGATCTTTTACAGGCCGTAGGAGTCGCCGTGGAATTCTAACGCGGACTTGTAACTTTTTTCATTTCTACGTTCACCATAGCAATTCGACAAGCCGGAAAAAAAAACTGGTAAAAAATAAAAAATGAATGCACTCGTTACCGTCTGTCTGGCTGCACGTTCGCCTTAGGGCCCCTCTGCGGTTGCCTTGCGGGGACCTTGAGGCTACCTTGCGTCTGCCTTGTAAATTCTATGGCCGCCGCAGGGCCCCGTTAAGGTCACCGTGCGACATCAAATCAAAGACCGTACGGCAACCCCACGTTTTCGGTCTCCACAATTTCTAAATACGCCGTGCGGCTCCCCGAAAAATAAAAACATATGTGACTGCTACATTGTGTGACCGTGGAAATACTGCGGCCGCCGTATAATTGGTAGTGGCCGTAGATTTTGGAGACCCCACGGCCGCCATGGCAAATGTGACTTCTGCCTAAATAACAATGAATTGCCCCAACAGGTAGCTAAATATCTCAGATTTTGAGGCAATTTTCTCGGCTTGCTTCCTTGTTGTAATTGATTCTAGTCATGAAACAGCCATTGTTAGAAGGGTAGACTGGGATACATTTTCATCAAATAGGTCTGCCTCGTCGATGCATCCATAAATGCATTTTATTATTTATTTATAATCCTTCTTCTTACCTTTCTCTTGTCCCTCCGTATGCAGAGCTGCAGGACCTGTTCGGACATGCAGTATGCAGTCCAGATCCTAGTTCTGTTCGACTCATCAGTGGATCGGTTTTGCACACACTTCTGTCTGCATGCCGGTACCAGTGTGATGCACCACATCCACAGATGGTCATTCACCTTGCATTGGCACTAAAATCACTCAGGTTTGTGACACAAGCATATACAGTACCTGTTTTTTTATTTTCTTGTATTGTTTCTGCTTCTTTGTTTGTCATATATATATATATATATATATATATATATATATATATATATATATATATATATATATATATATATATATAGTTATATTTATATTTATCTCTTCTCCCCAACCTTAGGCAAGAGGAATTGACAGGTTTGATTGAACCATTGCTTGGTGCTGCCAGTGAATGGTTGCGCTGGGCCGTTGTATATGGTGGGCACAGGTCAGCAGCATGTGGCCTTGTGGAAAGCACTGCACCAACTTTGCTAAAGTTATGGTGGGATGGCCGCCTCCGTAACCCAGCACTGAATACTCTCTGGAAACTGCTCGACCTGCAACTGCGGATTCACCACCCTCGAGGCGCCACCAGTCCAGAACATGGTCAGACAATTATGACCACTTTGAATTGGTGTAGGAGTGAGTCGTGTAGAATGTTGGTATATTCTTATAGAAAGTGGAAGGTGCCTTGTTCTTAAAAAACAACTCTTATCATTAAATTTGGTTCTATCCTAGGTAGGTACTTGAATTGTCTTTGGCCAACAAGCTATCTAATTTAACAAGCTATTTGACTTGGCAAGCAAGTTCACTCAGGTGAACATCGCCACCCTTACCTCTTATTTATCAGCAGATGTCAAGGCTCATGGAGGAGCAAAATAAAGAGGGCAGCACATTCACAGACTGACAGAATCAAAGGGGAACAGGGAGGTGAGGACATTGTACAAGAGTGGATGAGCGGCAGAAAGAAAATTGGCAGTAAAAAGGCGAAGGAAGGGTGTGGGGGAGGGGGGGAAGAGTATAAGACTCATGGTGGGTATGGGATTAAGAGCATAGGTGGGTCCTAAAATGCAATTTTGCAGGACATCACCCTCAAGTTAGATCACAAGACAACACCATCAAAAGCCACCTTTCCATCCTTGGAGGAAATGGATAATTATTCAGGGAGGGACCCTTGAATACCATGAGCAGAAAGCTTGGAAAGTAAGACTGAGTGCCATGTGGTATTGAAAAGCTCAAAAGGTGTCCAGTGAAATGGCCCTGATCTGTACTTTGATATTTACTGCATCATCCATTGTGGAATAGAAGAAGAAGAAGAAGAAGAAGCAACATATCCATTGCAGAAAAGCTAGGGTAGGAGCTGAAGTGCATTAGTTGGTGCATTTAACAATCCTTCTGGAGTGATAGTGTGATACTGTGATTTTGAAGGATTGAAAGATGTGTTCCATTTGTTAGACCAGCATCTGGTATATTCCAGATCAGTAGAGAGTGATGCAGCCTCTGTTTTCCTGACATAGTGTTATCACTGTGTTATCACCTTTTGCTTGTGTTTTTTTTTTATTGTTTTAGGTGCATTTGCAGTAAATTGGTCGGAATGGCGGTGTTGCCTCAGCTACATAATGGAGGTTGTACAGTTTGAGTTTACCAACGACAGCCGAAGTCGCTACGTCAGCAGAGGGCACCCAGCAGGGACGAGCCCTTGGCTCCCAAAGCCTTTACTGGATCTTGCAGCAGGAGTCTACCACCAGGTTAGGGTCTAAAAAGGATGTCCCAGGATATTGAATTTTAAATAATAATGACCAGTCCATGGAACATTTCTCTTCATTAAATGAGACATAACTGTGCTTAAAGTGCTGCAGACCTGACCTTTGACAGTAAAATATGGTAATTCCGTTGCTATTTTTATTATTGAATAGCATCGTGTACTAATAATTTGCTTCTTATTCTAAACTTGTGAAGATTCGTACATCACGAATATGTTTTAATATTTTTATACATGATCGAGGTGCCTGGAAGAGCTATAGCAGAATGGAAAGGAGGAAATGCCAACAGCAGAGTATAAGTGAGAGTGGGATAAAGGAGGGGGGGAGGTGAAGGTCACATGGGGGTGAACAAGCTGAACACAAGCTGAATGAAACACAGCAAGAAGAGGAAGGGAGGGAGAGTGGATATGAAACAGAAAAGGAACAAAGAAACCGACAAATCGAATAAATAAGATTCATCGGATATCTGTCTGTCTGTTTGTTCACGTTTTTTGCAAGGACCACTAGACCAACAACCACCAAATTTGGCACACAGACCAAGTCCGACCCGGGGGGGGGGGGGTGTCCTCAGTGTGTTTTCATCCATAACCTCAGCCTTATAAGACCTTTTTTTACATGCTTGAGACGAGGTTTTTTACAAGCTTGGGAGATAAGACCCCTTAATACCCCAAAGACCCATAAGACCCTTAAGACCATTGAATTCCCCGAACACAATTAAGATACTTTAAAACCCTTTTTGTGAATTTGTGAATACCACAAATACCCTTTCCACCCCAAAGACGGTTAAAATCCATAAGAACCATGAAGACTTCTAAGACCCTGAATACCCTTCAAGACCCTTAAGTCTTTTAAAGATCCTTAAGACTCCTTTGAGCCTGAAGACATTGAAGACCCTTAAGACCCCCAAAACCCTTAAGACTTTTAAGACCCTTAACACCCTAATGACCTGTAAGAACCATAAGATCTTAAAGACCCTTAAGACCTCAAAGACACTAGAGACTTGAAGACCCTTTACCCACTGGTGTTCTGGCTCTCCTGCCTCATACACAGTTTTCCCCACCTTTCCCTCATCCGTTCTCCTGCTCCCGATCCACCTGCCCCATTCTCAGCTCTGCCGGCTCTCCTGCTTCTCCCACTTCTCAGTACCTCCCCCCACCCGGTAACCCTGCTAGTAACAATTAAAAAGAGGAGAGGGAGAGGTGTAAGAAAATCGCAATAACCTGGAAAATGGGAGTGCTTGGGAATGGGGTCATTTGGGGTGGAGGAGATCATGAGTATGGATGGGGGATCACCTGATGGAGTGTTGAACAGTTGTCTTGAAGCCTTGGAAGGAACAATGAGACTGAACAGACTGGGGAAGTTGGTTTCACATGCGAGAGAAAAGAGGAACGATTGAGTGGAGGTGAGGTGTGATCCTGCATTTTGGGAGTTTAACAAGAAGAGGATTACTGGCATATCATGTACGTCCTGCAGAAGCCTGCCAGGAGGGAAGCGGGTGCAAGACCAAAGAGGAATTGGAAGAATACAAAGAGGCCACCAACCTTTCTGTGATGTGAGAGTAACAGGCCTAGGCACTCAGCTTCGTCATGGGAGAACCCAATGATTTTTAGGGCCTTGCTTTCCAAGGCATCAAGGATAGCAAGGTGTGAGGCAGCACATCAGCCCAAAGGGGAAATCAGTACTCCATCAAGCTGTGAATGAAAGCCTTGTAGGTTGTCAAAAGTCAGATTTTCCAAGCAAAGACATTGCACGACGAAGGCTGTCCAGTTAGCGGCTGGCTTTGAGGCCATCTTGGAAATATGGTCTGTCCAAGAACGATCCATCCATCCATCCATTGGGACCATACTCTGTGCAGAGCGTTGGTGCTGCCGAAGCAGTCTCCTGGGCTATTGGGCACAATCCTGGACGGGTGGCCACTCCGACACAGGATACCAGCAAGCTGGCACTCATTTTGCCAACCTTGGAAGGATGACAGGCAGAGTCAACCCGACCTGGTATTAATTCAACAGTTGAGCAGGATTTGAACTCAGGATCCTAGGATCCCAAGCTCACCACCCTAACCATTAAGCCAACACTAGGCATAAGAAAGATCATGGTCCTTCCATGTGTGGTATCTTATTATCCCGCCCCCCTGGAGGGAGGGAGCGGGATATTGTAATCGTCCGGTTTGTTTGTCTGTTTGTTTGTCTGTCTGTCTGTTAGCAACTTTATGGCAACACGGCTTTAGCAAACACTATCAAATTTAATCCACAGGTGGGCAATGAACCTTGGACGACCCCATTAACTTTTGTGTCCAATTGGATCAAAGGTCAAGGTCACGAAAAGATCAAAATCGTTTTTCGCTCATAACTTCGTCAAAAATGATCTGATTTACTTCAAACTCAGCTTATAGTGAACCTTATTCTATTTGTCACGTATAATCCTACCCATTCCTATAGTGAAAAATGCATATTTGTGAAGATCGGTAGGGTCCGAAGTTTTGGGGGTCATGGTCATCGGTCAAAATCACAAATTTTCCATTATAACTAAAACATGGTTACGAAAATACAACTTTACGGGAAAACGGTCGGCTCAAACACTGTCAAATTGTATCCACAGGTGGGTAATGAACCTCGGACGACCCCATTAACTTTTGGGTCCACTTAGGTCAAAGGTCAAGGTCAGGTCACGAAAAGGTGAAAATCGTTTTTCGCTCATAACTTAGTCAATAAATGGGCGGGATTTGTTGTGCCTGGCACCACTTGCTCTTCATTTTTCACTTAAATTCCAACTGTCTTCCTCACTATCCTGCAGCTTAAACTACTTAACACCACATTATTGTGCCCATGCAACTCATACTCAGTCAACTAAAACTTAGCGTATTGCCCCATGGCCTTTATGCTTCGCTAAACTGCAACAGCTTCACCTCGAAAACTATGATTTCTTCAAGACTAGCAGAGTACCCGCCCAATGGGAGATCTTGTTCCAAGCATGCAACGCATTCTTCTGTCACATACCTTTATTTTGGCGGTGAATAGGCAACTAACAGCTCTGTATAGGAAAAACAACAACAACCTGGGTTATGTGCATGAAGCAAAAAACATACCTTCTACTTATGATTCAAAACACCTCACTGCACTGGAAAGTGTGGGGACAGGAATGCTGTGCTGTAAATGGTGAAGATTTGTAATGCATTCTCCCCCCACCACCTGGAGGCGGCACGACACGATACACATTTAAATACAGAATTTGCATCCCCCACCCACCGTAGACCACCGGCAAAGATAAAAACACACCTATACATTAATTGGGTTCATGTTGACCTCTGCAGCAAGTCTGGATGTAATTGGCCCAGAACTGTACGAGTAGCACAACCGCACACACACACACGCACACACACACACACACACACACACACACACACACACACACACACACACACACACACACACACACACACACACACACACACACACACACACACACACACACACACACACACACACACACTGGTCCATGAATTAGAGGAAGGATATGCAATCAATTTGAGGTTTATTATTCAACCTCGGATAGAAGAAGCAATGCATTGTTATTCAGGAGAACACTTTGTATAAGGGGTTTGGGTGGAGATGTTTAAAGAAGAGGCAGACAATGGAAGGGGGATGGGGGGATCATTTCTGAGTACACTGTTACTCAAGACAACTGTTCACCACCATCTCAGATCATCCAAAACCATGGTCTTTTCTACCCCTGTCAACCCTCTCCACCACTCTAATGCCATCTCTTTCCAAATTTCCACTTTATCTTTCCTGAGAGTTTCCTTCTGTATCCATCCTGTCGACCCCATGCATCCTCTCCCACCTGTTGACCCCAGCTGCCGGACCGGTTTCATCGCTCATTGGCGAATCATCAGTGACAGCGCAGACAGCAATGCATACCAATGAGGCTCCCGGTGGCTAGGATTATATAAATTAATTGACACCTGCCATACTCGAAGAGCATCGGAGGTACAAATTTATTTATATAATCATAGCCACCTGGGTTTAATTGATTAAGTGAGAGCTGATTGGCTATTCCCTCCAGTCACAGGTGAGAGATGTGGGTGGGTCTTTCTTTATTATTTATAAATTGACTGCTTTTGACATTTGCACAGGGTACATGCTTGGGACCCTCATTGGTATCCATTGCTGTCTGCGCTGTCGCTGCTGATTCCCCAACCGGTCTGGCAGCTGAGTGGGTGTGTAGCATTGGGATTCTCATGTGTGTACTATTTGTGAATGTCTTTATAGTTGTGGAGGAACTCTGGGAAGGGTTTGAAACACCAAAGCGGTTACCTTGTGTAGGCCTTCTTTGTTGCTTTATGCAGCTTCTGTGGTGAGAAGAGCATGGGAGGTGTCAATTTATGTGTTTATGGATGCACATATACATAACATACATGCACATCATGAGGAAGATGATTAATTTAGGATAATTTATGAACACTATAAGGCTAATCACTCACTTGAGAGTGGCATTTTCACATATCTCACGAGATTTTGGATCGGATGTTGTTTCCACTGTGATAAATGATGACATGTCGAGAACCATGCTGTTGTTGTTTTGATCGGTTTCTGTGAGGTTGGAAATGGCATAATAATGAGGTGAATAGGGGAGGGGAAAGGGTTTAAATACAGTATTCCACTCTTTCAATGAGGTAATGAAGAAATAATATGTAATGATGTAAGAATGCCCTGTTTCTGGGAAGGATAGGACATAGAGTTAGGGTGGGTGGGGGAGGGAGAGCCAGAGAGGGGAGAGGCTTTATTGGGAGGGGGGAGGTGGAGGTTGAGGTTGAGGACTTTGGGTGGAGAGTGGGTTTGAAAACCTGTAGTGGGGAAGTGATTGAATTGATTGAACCCTTTGGGTTGGCGGTGGTGGGAGGTTATGTCTTCGTATTGGGAAGGGGAATTTTAGGAAATTTAAGTTGTGTTTTGCATTACGTGGAATTTCCACAGGTATCTGGTACTCTTTATAGTTGCCATAAGTGTGTACAGCGCCAGAAACAAAGTGTATACATTGACATTAAGCCAAATTAAAAAAAAATACCGGTTGATCGGCCCCGCTCGCTTCCTTTTTTGAAACCACCTCTTTTTAATTACTTTTTATTTTGTCAAACATCACAAGAAAAAAAAAATTGCACCCGTGACCGAAGGAAGCTGTATAGTGAAATTGCTGCACCACTTAAAATTCGCCCCATGGGGAACTGACAGTTACTACCCCAAACTACACAAGAACACCAAAAAACTAGACAACACAAGAAAAACTAAACAACAAACTAGAAATGAAGAAACACAGTGGGTTATAAAGGTACTTCTTCTTCATTTTGATGGATGGACGGATGGAAGGAAGGACACACGGGATGTTGAAGCGGTTTGCACCACTTAAAAATACATATCTCCTTGGACGACTCTTGCACAATTCCTTGAATCGATAATTTTCCCCATGTTGATACTGAGTTTTTATAACTTCTACCGAGTTGGAACAAGGAGCGCTGGTGAGTCCACATCCCACATATTTAAATCTGTTTATTAAATGTTTCCTGTAGATCGATTATAGAAAGATGGCTGAGCCAAGAAATTCAACATCCACGAAGTGTGTAGTTTTTTTTGTATCTCGCCATACATTTATTATATATTTGTTTAGAACTGTGGATTGTATTTTAATAGGCTGAGTGAGTGCTTACTTGAGGTGTCAGGTGTATGACCCACACCATATTTGTTTGGGGATAGAAAACTAACATGTCTGGTACATGACTCGTGTCATTTTTTTTGGGGTGTGGGGGAGGTGGGGAGGTAAAAAACTGGCATGTCAGGTGCATGATTTGTCAGTGAATAAAAGCTGGCAGCCATTTTGAAAATAACAAATAAAAAGGACCTCTTCTTCCCCTTTCAGAAAAAAAAAATCTGATCAACTGGTATTTAAAAAATTTATTTGGCCTTGTTGCTCTTCATGTTGTAGCTTTAGGAAGGAAATATATTTCTGCACTTTGAAATTTCCTTTTTTTTTTGCTCTTCATCTGTTGTGCCCTAAAGAAATTAAACTTTCCATTGGAAAGTGTTATGGCTGGAGGTACCACGAAACGCTGTCGGTTAGAGGAAGGCTGGGACCATCTGCTGCTCGTTCTTACAGAGAGCGGAGACACCTTACCTTGGTGCGTTTATTAGACTGCTGGAAATGCCATCTCTTTCTAGTAATGACTTGGTCTCATTTTGACATCACTGATTGGTGATGTTTTGCGTTACGCAAGTGTGACATTCTGCTCTACTTTGCTTTTTAGCACCCTTCATTTTAGTTGGTTGCACAGTATAGAGACGAGTCATGTATCTTAACTTCATTATCTCTGCTTATGAAGTGCATTCAAAGCTCACATCCAAGACTGATATGTAAAATACAGGCTTGCACACTTTTCCTGTGAAGTTGTTGTCTTTCTAAATTAATATTGAGGAGAAATTTGTTTTTTCCTTTTTCTTTTTATGTCTATATGTCTATTCCTTTTTTTTTTGTTCCCACATTTTCAAAATTCCTCCTTATTCTTCCTTCCACCAATGTTTATGTCAACCCAAATATACAGGTTGCAGGTACTTTTGCAGTTGCTCATTAGGTTCCCTGACTCCATACCATCATGGGCTGTTCCCAAAATCATCTCTGCACTGCTTCGCTTGCTGCACACTTCTGGCCATCAGCATGACCACACAGTAATGGTCTCTCTGCGATGTTTGCTCCACATTGCTGCCACACACCCTCAAGTAAATCCACATTGACCTTAAAATGATTCCCACTCACTCTCACTGTACGCACTTGAGACGGCATTATATATATATACATGTGTAAAACTGTGGGATTTATTATTTCATTTCTCTGCGATAGGCAGGAGTGGAACAGCTGCACTCGGTGTGGGTGAAAATATGGAACAGTGTGGCCCGTGGTGTGGCCGGTTGGCGTTTACCCGTACAACGGCCGGGCCTGGCTCTGCTTCAAATGCTGCTGTCTCGGGGATTTGTGCAAATCCCTGATGCTGCCTGGGAGATCTTGCTTGCCTGCAAACCCTGTCGGTACTGTGCTTTCTTTGGGATAAAATAGGAGGAAATGATGTTGCACTATTTTGTGTGCCATGGTGTAGAATGAATTGTGTTTGATGCCCTACTGTCATTGTGTACTGCTCAGTCTTGCCAAAATAGAGCATATCCTTTCCCTAAGCAGAATGATTGTGGTCCACATGTGGGTTCACTTATTTTTTTCTCAAAAGAACAATACCTGGAGAGAAATTTCTTCGAAAACACAGCTTCATTATGAGTTAGTATTTTAAATGAAAGTTGGCATTATTATTTAGGATACTATACTAAATCGAGTTCTGCATCATAGGACCAGTGTAGGTCATAGGACCTGACCAATGTAATGTTAAGTTTGTCTCAGTTGTTTTGAGCAGTCAATAATCACACCTTGGTTGATATGTTTGCTGTGATTATATTTTGTACATGACTCAATAAATATTGTTATTTGTCGATTCTGTCCTCTACTTTCAGAGAGTCTTTGGAATTACTCTTCACTCTAGTAACCTGCAGTCCACTGCCTGAAAGGTGGCCCAGCCTGTCACACTCTGCCCATCATGGTGATGATACAGATGACCAAAATGCCGGATGTCAGGTGCTCGGCCTGCGGGGGGCACTTCTTGCTTGGGTTCTGGCTCCGAGGGCTGTTGATGCAGAGAAGGAGATGTCGGGCGGGGAGCCTTCTGCTGTGCTGCAACATCTGTGAGATTCGCCTCACCTTAAATACCTTTTTGAAGGTTTTTGGTGGTCGTGTTTTGAGGCTTGTGGGAAAGACAAAAATAAAAAATAAAAAACTTTTTCTTTTCCTCCTTTTGAAAAAAAACATTCACTTAAAACACACGTGGTGCAGAGGTAATGCACTTACATTTGAGCTGCCTTGTCTGCGTTTGATTCTCGGCTCATTTTATAAGCTCTCACCCTGGTGCTTTGATGACAGGGCTTTGAATCTCTCAGATGAACGTTAAGCCATGTACCCATCTGTTACCATTAGTTGGTGGACATTAATAATCTTACTGTGACATTTGATGAAGAGTAGGGTGAGTATTGCCTGTGCCTTGGTCAAATTGGAAATGTTTGCCTTGACCTGTGGGGAGCACTACATCAACAGCAAAACTCTTGCCCTTAGAATATAGCGCATACACATAGGTTACATTTGTAATTGACTCCCTATCCAATATGCTTGCTAATGAATGAACTTATGAATGTATTCAGATCCATAAACTTTTCCACTGCCCCCCATTCCATTGTCTGTCTCTTCTTTTATTTTCCAGGGGCCTGTCAGTGTTCCTTGTGGCACAGGTGCTTCTGGCTTTGACAACCAGGGATGGTCATGGCAATAAGAAAACCCCACAAGCAAATATCATGAACATGTGAGTGGTGGGTGCTGTAGTAATGACCATAATGCTGGTGAGGGACCGGTATACATGCTGTGATCTTTGATTAAATATGGTGAATGACTTGAGGAAAGGATGAGGAAAGGCAATGGTTTGAATGATTACTCCGTCTTGTGAAATTGTTTGACCTGAACCCCATCCTGGCAGAGTTGCGCTGTACATTAAAAACTCTTTCTCACTCTCAGTTTACTGCTCTTACACCTCCCAAATGCCAGGAGTAACTCTAACTGTAACTTCTCCTCCACTCCCACCTGTTGTTTGTCTGTGTTGTACTCTCCTCCCAACAGTGAAGAATCCATCTACATCTCTCTCTCTCTCAGATGACATGGACCAACTTTTAATCACTCATCCCAACTCTCTCGCTCTCTTCCTCATATGTGGTGACTTTGATTGTCCCCATGCTAATTGGCTGGGTGTTGCTGCCCCTCTCATCAGCTATGGCACTTCTGCAAAGGACTTCTGTGACTTCATGGGACTGACTCAATCCGTGAATTTTCCCACCTATATTTCTCCCAATGGAAAATCTTCCCTTCTGGATTTGGTGATTACCAACTTCCATGCCAATGTATCTTGCTCATCCTCTGCCCCTAATTGTCTCATCTGATCATGTGCTTGTGATGGACAACATCTCTGTCACCATCCTCAGCACCGGTGTGTCTGGCAGTTCATTCAGGCAAGCTGGCACGGACGACAAGCAGCCATCTCACTTCAGGATTGGTCTCCTATATTTACCGCCCCTGATATTAATTCAGCCTGGTAATTCTTCCACAGAAACCTATCTGTTATCTTATGCACAGATTCATCCCATCTCATCTTCAGTTATCTTACCCATCCTCCCGCTCTTGGTACTCTGAATCCTGTGGTGAGGCAATTGCTTTAAAACATGTATTCTCTTCCTGGGGGCCAAATACAATCGAAGGTAACCTCAGATCATTCCACAATGCCCGCAATAAGTGTGTGTCTACTCTCAGAAGAGCCAGAAAACATCATCTATCCAATCTCACAAATGAGCTTTCAAACTTGTCTTCCTCCTCTAAAACCTGGTGGTGCCTTGTCAAGTCTGTCTCTGGTGTACGCTCCCCCCTCCATCCCTTCCCTATCTTCAAGTGGCACCACAGCTGACTCTGCTCATGAGAAGCCCCAAGGGCTCAATTCTGTGTTTGCTTCAAAATCAAGTGTCCCAAACCCATCTCTCCCTGTACCCACCCTTCCCAGTCATACCCAACTGCTCCTAAATTCTGTGTCTTTTGCACCTGAGAAGGTGGAAAAGTTTCTGGCCACCCTCAATTCTGACTCTGCAACTGGACCAGACGGCATCAGCTCATGTGTCCTAAAAATCTGTTCTGCTGTTTTTGCACTCCCTCTGCCCTTTTCACCCAGTAATTTACCCTCGGTCATCTTCCACTTGCTTGGAAATCGGCCAACATTGCAGCATTACATAAAAATGGTGTAAAAACGGATCCCCTTAACTACAGACCAATTAGCTTACTTCCAATCTTCAGCAAGGCCATGGAATCCATCATTGCAGTTGATATTAAATCATTCCTTTTCTCCAACAGCCTCATCTCAGATCATCATTTTGGATTCAGACCTGGTCACTCTACCTTGGACATGCTGCTTCGACTCTCCCAACAATGGATGGAGGCCCTCAATATCAATCATGAGATCAGGACTGTCTCTCTGGCCATATCTTGATCTTTCGATACAGTCTGGCATCTGGCCTTGCTCTCAAAACTGTCTGCGCATAGAATCCAAGGCCAACTCCACTCTTGGATTACTCATTTCCTCTACTCTCATAGCCAATGTGCGATTCGCAACAGAACCCTTTCTTCTCCTCTCACTGTCAAGGCTGGAGTACCACAAGGCAGTGTTCTCGGCCCCATCCTTTTCCTAATCTTCATCAATGATCTCACCGACTCTGAGAAATCTTCTTTATCTCTTTGCTGATGACTCCTCTCTGCCATGAGTTTCCCCGTCTTTCTGTCAGACAGGCAGCAGCTTCTTCTTTCTTCTCAGACCTTGACAAAATCACAAACTGGTCAAAGACTTGGAACATGTCTTTCAATCTTGAGAAATCTCTCTCTCTGAAAGGACCATTCCACAAACCCTCCCGTATACCTTTTCAACAACTGTCTCAAAGGGGTTCAGTCACTCAAACTCTTGGGTCGCACCCTCAGCCATGATATCTCTTGCACAAGCACATTTCAAAGTTGTCCACCAGAGCCAGATGCTGACTGGGCATCCTCCTTCATGCATAGTCCTTCCTTGGCACGCCTGAGCTCTTATCCACCTGCAAGGCTTTCATCTGCAACTTGATGGAGGACTGCTCTCCTCGCTGGGCTGGCTCCCCTGCCTCACATATTGCTCAGCTTGATGCCGTGGAAACCAAGGCTTTCAAGACCATTGGAATCTCTCATGATGAAGCTGAGTCTGTGAGCCTTACACTTCACCATCGCCGACAGGTCGGTGGTCTCTGTCTTCTTCCACCTCATTTCTGGTCTTGCACCCTCTGCCCTCTCCCTGCTCTGTTCACCCCCCCAACCCCACCCCCAACGATGAGGGGTGGGGGTGGGGGGTTAGCTCTCATACGAGCCTCGACATTGTATACAAAAAAAAAGGATCTGCAAAACACAGATGCATAATCTGTACGACACCCCCTCCTAATGAAACTACCTAAATCCAGAACCACTTCTCACCTCCATTCATTTATTCCTCTCTTTTTCCCGCTTGTGGAACTGCCTTCCACACTCTCTTCGATCTCATTCTTCCTTTCTAGGTCGTCAAGACAGTTGTTTACCACCATCTCAGGTCACCCCCCCGTCCAAAGCCATGATCTTTTCGACACCGATTAACCCCCCCCCCCCACAAAAAAAAAATATTGCTTTTGTATCCATCTTTTTGTATGTACACTCCTCGTGTTCTCCCATACCTCTCATCATTACCTGCATCCCTTGTTTGTTTGTCTCCGTCTACCTTCTCCCTCTGCCCTGCTATTGGTATTTACTTTCTCCTGCTGTTCTCATGGTCTCTCTCGATCATCTACAAGGGTGAGTCGAAAAGTATCCACAATGATTTATTAAAAACTGTGTTGTGTTGATTACATTGCTTATTGTACTTGCATGTACGAGCACGACATGTCTGCGCCATTGTGAAGCAGTTTCAATCTTGAGCAGTCAGTAGTTGTGTCATCGTAAGGGAGTTAACATGACCGCTTCACTATCCGTATGCACCAAAGAAGAGCAGCATGCAGTGATGTGATTTTTTTTGGGGGCTGAAGGTGCACCAGAGGCAGAAATCCATCGCAGACTTTCATCACAATATGGGAACAGTGCTTTACTGCAGCGGAGTGTGTACGATTGGATTACCATGTTCAAAAATGGTCGCACAAATGTCACTGATGTTGAACGATCTGGATGCCCATCCACGTGCACAACAGAAGAAAACATTGAACGAGTCCGCACTGTGATTCTGGATAACTGACAGTTGCCGATTGAGGAAGTGGCACAACATCTGAATATCAGTCATGGTTCTTCACATTAAATCATCAACAACCAACTTGTCTTTCATAAAGTTTCTGCAAGATGGGTTCCAAAACAATTCACAGAAGAGCACAAGCGCAACCGTGTAACAATCTGCCAAAGCCTTGTGAACCACTTTCGGCATGAAGGGAATGCTTTTTTGAGAAGCATTGTCACTAAAGACGAGACGTGGATCCACCATTACGAGCCAGAGAGCAAACGCCAGAGTATGGAGTGGAAACGCCTAAAATCACCATTCAAAAATAAGTTTAAAAAGCCAACCATTGGCCGGAAAAGTGATGTTCACAATTTTCTGGGACTCACAAGGCCCAATTTTGGAACACTGTCAAGAGGGGGCCATGACGGTAAACAGTATTCGTTATTGTGAAACGCTCCGGGCCCAGTTGAAACCAGCTATTTGATGGAAACACCGAGAGCTACTGTCAGAATGTGTTGCATTATTGCATGACAATGCCTGTCCACACACTGCCGCCCATACTATGGAAACCCTCCAGCAATTGAACTTTGAGGTGTTGGAGCTTCCTCTGGAAATTCTTGGCCTGGCACCTTCAGACTTTCATCTGTTTGGTCCACTCAAAGACGCTTTAAGAGGCCGCCACTTTGACAGTGACCAACAAGTGAAAGAAGCGGTGCATGTGTGGCTCGTTACTCAGCCAAAAATATTTTTGTCTGAGGGCATACAGAAGGTTGTGAACTAATTCACTAAGTGTGTTGAAAAGGTAGGGGACTATGTGGAAATATGATGGCTTTGTCCATGCTCAATTGTCATTATAATATTTAAATAAAAATATGTAACTGTGGAATCTTGAGCATCGCCAACGCCATTTTTGAAATATTTTTCGCCTTTTATCGAGACTTTTGAATTCCTGACTTTTGGTAATTGCGCATCCAGATGACTCACGGAAATGTATCTCATATCTAAAACTTCGACACAAAAACTTAGGAATGATTGTATGCTCATTGTTTGCCTGCTTTGCAGATTTTAGTTCCTGTGATAACTTGTGACCTGTTGAAGGGAGTTTAACTAAACATGGTAAAATTATGTTCTCTAATGCAGAGATGAACTGATTATATTTTGGGGTGAAAGATCAAAGGTCATGTGAAATTTCACTTAAAGTGGCAGATTTTCGTTTTCCCCAAACATGGTACAAGTATGTACTATGATTCAAAGATGAATTGATTCGATTTTTGGGGGTCAAAGGTCATGTGACCTTTTGCTGAAAATGATCAAATTTAACACAACTCCGGATAGGAGAATCTGATGTTGACATTGATCGGTGAGTGGATTGCCCATTGTGAGTGGCGGAATGCTATGAACTACAAAATGACAGTGTCTAACGTTGATGGTCATGTGATCTTTAATTGACAATCTTTGTTACCACAATAACTTATGAACCGCAGAAGGGATTTTAACCATACTTGGCACAAGTATGGGCTGCGATACAAGGATGAAGCGATTCAATTTTAGGGTCAACAAATGAAAGGTCATGTGCCCTTTGAAAATCATTTTACCAATCATAACTTGAGTAAGAAGCATCTGATGTTTTCTCTGTTCTACTTCTCTCTCTTTTCTCTTACACTTTCTCTCATTTGACCTTTAAGTTTTCATGTGACCTTTAATTGAAATCAAACGTAACAGTGGGTTGACATTTGACGCATTCGCATGAAATTCTATTTTCTTGTTGTTATATTGTTTTTGTTTTGGGAGATGCAATCCTCTTTAAAAGGGATATGATGAAGGGCAGGTGCACATAACTTCAAAAAATGTTCTGTAAGAGAATAAGGAGATTCAAGTGTTACAATGAAGGGAATAACATAATAGTGTAACAAAGTTTCTGGTGGTTCTGAATAAAAGTGTGAAGTACGATTCTTGTTCGGATTGTTCTGTAAACTACCACTACTTTTGCTGGGTGTTTGCATCAGAGATGTTGACATCCCATTTGGTGACGTCACGAGTGAAGAAGATTTTGTCGAGAAACTTTGGCTGTGCTCAAGTTTCCACATTCCACTCAATATCTCCACCCGGACAGAAGCCTTTCGGGTTTGTTCAAAGTCCATTTGTGGACGGCTTCGATTGTTGCCTGGCCTGCAGGACCCTTTGGAGCGGATGGTTCAGGGTCTGCTCGAGGTTTCTGGAACAGAGGTAGTCTGAAGCTAATATAAAGGTCAATTACTATTGTTTGTCCTCTGTTTCCTCATGTTTCTAACAGCTTTAAAGTTTGCATTTCTTGCTTTGACACAGAGTTCAATTTGAAGCAAGCAGTTGTGGGTCTGGGAAAAAGTTTGGCTGCTTACGTCTTAAATGTCAAAGTTGGCCTTCAACCAAAAATTATATTAAAATTCTGTGATATTGACCACACAAACAATATATGGTGAATATTGAGTTTAATTTGTTTGTGCCATCTGCTCCTGTGCTGTCTTCCTTGCCACTGACTTCAAGGGTTCTTTGGAGGTGGTATTGCGTGGAGCACTTTTGCTGTGTGGAGTCGCTGCTGGACTGGATCGGACTCGTCTGGAAGCTGAAGGAATTGCACTTGCGGACTGGTGTCTGAGCAAAGCTAAGGTGTGATCTGCAGGTTCTGAGATGAATCCCTTGTGATAGATTTTCCATGAAGGATAAAATAGATAATGGAAGCTTTTGTTCATGGCAGGAGCTGGTGCAGAGGGTTTCTCAGCTGATGTCCAAAATGCAGCAAAACTTGGATTCCAGCAGCATTTCTGCATTCTCCTTCCTGGTGACTTTCCTCAAAGAGGTCTTTTCTGGGGTGACGAGCACCAAGGTGAAATGTGAAAAATGACTGAACACTGCCTGATAAAGTAGTTACAGCAGACTCTTGTTGAGATAGATGGATAAAATAGACTAACTGCTTGGCTGAAATTGGTCTTCACCAAGATTGGGATTCATTAATTTGTTCATTCGTTAATTTATTTATTTATCGATGATGGACATTGGAAAATCATGATATTAATGATGTTCATTCATTGATTCATCCATTCATTAATTTATTTGTACACTGTGGACATTGGAAAAGAAAGATAATGATAATATTAGTTATTTATTTATAACTAACAATAAAATACGATTTAAAAAATAAAAAATTCAGTTAATGGGACCTGAAGACAGCTTTATGTTCAGTTTTTGTTCATTTGTGGCATTTGGCATAGTATAGTGAGATGTGGCACTTTTGAAACTAGAATGGTACTCGGTAGAGCGCATATCTATGTCAGGCTGAACAGTTAACATTTTCTATCCTACTAATAGACCGGATCTGCATCTGGACCTGAACCAAAATCTGTTTGGCTTGTTGTTGTGACCTACCACACTTATCCACAAAGTTTTGTCAGAATCTGTCCACAACATTTTAAACGAGAAGGGCACTTGGTAGAGCGCATACCTCTGCCACGTAATTTCTGATCCACAAGAACATATCAGATCCATTACATTTTTGAAATATCTTGCTATATATTGTTGCGAATTTGCACCCGCCGGCATGCGATCGGCCGCTCGACTCGAATGGCGGCCGCCTCGCCCACCGGAACGGACAATTCTGTCGTGACCCTCTCGGAACAACGCCGGAGCTAGTCACGGGTGGGGGTTTAACCTCACCACGATCGTGCCAATTGCACACCTGCGCAGGCTAGGGTCGCTCGCCAAATTCGATCTACCTAAGTACCTGCGTGAATGGTCGACCGGGCGATCGCACCACCCCACAGGCCGACTCCGGACATGAACCGCTTTCACGGTCCGTTCCGTGCTACAGTGATAACCGAGCGGTGTTATCATCGGCCTCGACGGTTCCGATTAATTATCGGGCATATTAAGCCCACTGCGAACCCGTTACGTGAAGCAGGATGGAGGGTCAATTAAAAGGAAGGAGACGAAGCGAAACGGGCACAGTTCAACATGCAAGCACTTTATTTACACGACACACGGAAAGCACACATATACAGTCAAACAGTCAAAATGCACATATGGCAACAAAAACAAAAGCAACAACGACCCAGAGTTACTACCGACTACGCGCACACACGGCAACACTTATACAGTTCTACTTTACAGACGGCGCCAACACACATCCATACAAAAACCCCGAAAAGAAAATGGTGACTTCCCTTTGGGGCCGTCGAGTCCCTCTCCCACTTCCGTCGGCGTGGTCGCGCCTGGCCGCGACTCCGTGCCCTGGCGTGGTAGACGAGTCCTCTCCGGCGTGCCTCGCGCCGGCACGTGTTGGCCGCTCGATGCCACGGACGGGGTTTCCGGCGCTATCCCAGCGCGGATAGAAGGGGGGGGGAAACGTAGTTGCTCGAGGTCGCGGTGTGTGGAATGGCAGATGCTTCGTCCCACCAGCGGGGTCTCGGGACCACCCCACAGAAGACCAGGCCAGCGGCCACCACGAAGGGAAGAGCGGAAGAGGACGAAGAGAGCAAGAGCACCCCCAAAATCGCTCCGCCCGTGTCCGACTTTAATAGCACGGGGCTCCGCCCTTCACTCCGCCCCTGTTTTCGGCTCCGCCTCCCCTCGAGCTTCTTGGAGAAGCTTTTCGAAGGGGACGTACCCTCACGCTTTCCCTCCACCCCGCTCCGTCCGGGGTCCAAGGGAGTCAGTTTTTGGCTTGGAGCCAGAGCATTATTCCCCAAAAAGAGGCCCCCACCTTTTCTCACCTTTGACCTTTGACCTGCATCGCTCTTCCGCCACTCCAAAGCGCGGGGAAGTCAGACGGGAAAATCAGGCGGGAAAAATCCACGCGTCATCGTTGTGCCTTCTTCTTTCCCTCCTTGCGTTCTCGACGGTTTCCAACGCGGAAACCGTCGTAGTGTGGACCGTGGAGGATGGCGTTCGTCAGCGGGGGTAGTGGCGAAGATGGTGGTGGTTGTTGTGAGGGTAATTGTAGCGTGGTTGGCGTTGTGGCGTAGTTGGTGGCGGTTGTTGTTTGCGGGGAGGTTTGTCGTTTAAAATAACAATAGAAAAAGAAAAACGGCTATCTCAAAGGATCGCAGCCCGAATGAATCACATAAATTCCCTCTAGACAACGGATTTGGGCTAACTACACATGTACTTAAGAGATATCTCACCTACGGGACCTGAATGGTGGTTTGCGAATTTCCACAGCCGTAACAATATTGTTTTTGGCCCGATCTCTCAATGGTGAAGAATCACTTTAAAAATTAAATAATTCTCGTATCTCGATCCGGATTCGGATCTTCACCAAAATCGAACCAATTTGTCATAGTCACACACCCACCTGTCCACCAAGTTTCGTCCGAATCCGTCCACAACTTTTTGAAATATCGTGCGATATATTAGTTTCGTCCTATCTCACAATGGTATGCCTCGTGTTGGCTTCATGGTTAGGGTGGTGGGTTTTGGATCCTGCGGTTCTGAGTTCAAATACTGCTCATCTGTTGAATTAATACCAGGTGGGGTTAACTCGGCCTGTCATCTTTCCGAGGTCAGCAAAATGAGTTTCAGTATGCTGGTATTCTGTGTTGGAATGGCAACCCATCCAGGATTGTGCCCAATAGCCAAGGAGACTGCTTAGGCAGCACCAACACTCTGCACAGAGTCCCAATCTCCTCCTCTCAATAGTGAAGAATGACTTAAAAATTTATCTGATTCGGATCTTCACCAAAATTGAATCAATTCTTCCTTGTCACACACCCAACCTGTCCACCAAGTTTCATCCAAATCAGTCCACAATTTTTTTGAGATATCATGCTATATATCATTTTTAGCCCTGTCTGAATGGTGCAGAATTACAAAAAAATTATAGTAGTCGGATCTGGATCCGGATCTTCACCAAAACCTAATCAGTTCATCCTTGTCACACACCCAACCTGCCCACCAAATTTCATCTGGATCTGTCCACAACTTTTTTGAGATATCCTGCACGCAAACAAACAGACAGGGGTGAAAACATAACCTCCTTCACCTTCGGTGGTGGAGGTAAATATGGTGCTATATATTGTTATGGACTTGGGATGCGAGACTCGCCGCAAAGGGAAGCACTCGGGTTCCTTCCGAACACCCGGTCTTGAGGTCGCCGTGCAAAGATAACTCCGTGCACCAGTAGGTTGCTAAGCAACCATGAAATATCCCATTGGCACTGCCAATCCTGGCAGGGTTACACCACCTCGCGTGATACCTTACCTGTGGATGGCTGAACCGAGGTGGGTCTCGTGCCCTCAGCGCACACCCGGATTACTGCCGAGCGATACAGTGAGTGTGCACTGGCTAACGAGCAAACTTGTGGGGCGGAACTTCCCAGCTAATCTAACGTGTGGACCACGCTGGACCAGTGAAGGAAAAGACAAAATGAGCTGGGTGCATTTATAATATAAGCAATTTATTTATAAAGTGAGGGTGAGGGAAAGTATGTGAACAATGATGAAAGGTTTTATTCAGCAATATATGTACAGCAGGGGATAGCAAGGAATTGTGGGGTGTGGCAAAAGAAATTCAGTTTTATACCAAGAGAAGACATAGGTCAGAGCTAAACTGATATTAAACTTCTGCAATCTTAACTTATGCAAACAATACAGGCACCGTTAAACACACACCCGAGGAAATGAAAGAGTAAGAAAGCGAAGATGTATTTGAGGTGTTCACGACCTCTTTCAATACCTTGCATGGCCGACGGACATACGCTTTCCAGTTGCTTAGGAGGGGGGAAGAGGGAAGAAAACTGGGGGTGTCTATGGTGCATGAGTGGGAGGTTCAAGTGAAGTCTAAATGAGGCACAAGTGTGATGCAGAAGAGGAAGCATAAAGGAATGTGTATCTGTTATTGCTCTTTTAGTTTGTGCGTCTACAGCAGGAGAGACGGTAGATGGGAGAGACAACATGTGAAGTAATAGCTTTATATAGTATGTGAGAAGATCTGTAAATGTCGATGCTAATGAAGATTGGCTGTGGAACACAGCAGAAGCTGAGTGCCGAGGACTTGACGATTACTCGGCAATGACCCGGAAATGGCCCAGCAACTCCTCGGCAATGACTCGGTGACTGTTCACTCAGCTCTGGCTCAGTGACTGCTCGCTCGACTCTGGCTCGGTGACTGACTGAGAATCCGGATCCGGATGGGCATTCATTGTTGGTTAGGAACCCGCTGGTGCACGGAGCTAGCTATCTGTGCATGGTGGCCTCAGGATCGGGAGTTGAGGAGGGACTCAGTGACTGATGCCACCCTGAGAAGTAGCCCTGCCCTGCCAGACTGCGGAGCCATAAATGGCCTCATTTACCTCCAAACTCGGCCATGCAACGGAGTTCTGGAATTAACATGGTGCGCGTGTTTTTGGGAGCGCTCTCCGGCCATGAACTTGCGCTGGGCTCAAATTGAGGTTCGTTATTTAGCGGAGCGTCAGGGCTACCCAGACAATTCTGAACGGACCCCACCACATACTTGCACTTCCAGTACACACCAACATGTTCTGACTTGTAATGTCTTCCGTTCCCCGATATCCCAAAAGACTGTGGTTAGTGTCCAGGGAAATGACTGTGGTTGTGGAGTTTCGTAGTGGTTATGGTGAGGTCGGGGAAGCACTGTGGCGTTTGTGGTGAAGAGGTTGAACCAGTTATGGTGAGGTGATTGAAGAGGTCGAGCGTAGGTTATTGTGGGGTTTTTTTTAAGAAGGTATTTGAAGTTCATATGAAGGTTGTCGCGTTGATGGTCTGAGTTCTGTGAAGGTTGAAGTGAAGTGTCCAATGAACAATGGCGCGCAGTTTGAACGGGGTTGTGGCGGCATATGCTAATGTAGTTCTATGGGTAGCATCACTGTCCTGTCTGTGGCGTGTGCCCGTGCTTGCGTGAAGGAGAGGTCATTTGTGAAGTAAAAGTAAAATAAAATAGATGAAAGAATAGCAGATGGAATTAAAGACCTAACTAAAAGCCGTACGCAACACATCTTGTCCCATATACCCACTAGGCATAATGGGAGGGCTAACTGAACGAATACTAATGAAATAACTGTCTTGGAATCGCTATATGTTGGGTGCCATTGCTTTGGGGGAGTGCCGGCTTCGCATAACCATCACAACGTCATTTTTGGCCTTATCACTCAATAGTGAAGAATCACTTTAATATTCTTGGATCTGGATCATCACCAAAATTGAATCAATTCATCCTTGTCACACACCCAACCTATCAACCAAGTTTAGTCTGAATACATCCATAACTTTTTTAGA
>NC_140974.1:40037084-40074584 GCF_056783735.1 Eptatretus burgeri | reverse complement strand
CTGTACAGCCTGAGACATTGCTGGCCTTCCTGGGAAACCTTGGCTCTTCTCATCCTCTTTACTTCCATACTGTAAGTCTGCCAAAGATTCCGATTCCTTGTATTTACATCGAAGAATAAACTGTTTTGATACGTTCACTCGTTTTCAGACGTTGAATGTAAAAATAAATAAATAAATCGTTCTTTGCACTGAATGTCCACGAAAGCCGAGCATTATCCGATAATTTAATCCCACTCGAGCGATAAAATTGATAAAAGAAAATTTAAACCCACTCGTGCCAACTTGCCCAGAAATACATTGTTCTTTCTCAGTGTTTTCATCCTATCTCTTATTTCATTCAATTAAATAGTTTAATGGTATGTATTCTTGTATATGCAGTATGTGCAACTTAAATTCAGTACATGTTGTTTATTATCTTGCCAAAACGAAGTTTTTGCAAGATATGTTAGTCAGCTTGTATGTTTTTTTTTTTATATTTTTTATATATTTTTTTGTTTGTCTGTAATCACGTATCGATCACTCTGCAGAGCACAGTTATCATTGGAAATTTTTGTAACTTCGCATATCATAGTCCTATAGAGGTCCCTTTCAGCACATAAAATTTTCAAGGTCAAGGTCAAAGGTCAAGGTCACTTTGTCGCAAATCAGGGGAGTCGACGAAACCCTTATTTTTTGAGTAATTTTGATCGGATCGTCTTCAAACTTCATGGGAATATAGTTCATGGTCTGGCTCTCAGCTGATTAATTTTTGGTGGCGATCGGCCTTGACCTTCATGGTTAGCGCTGGAGGTCGAAAGTTTTTGACCCCAAGGTCAAATTTTGAAATCTTAGATACCATATCGAGTAATACCTCATATGAAAGCGCTTGATAAGTGCTTTCCAGATCTGTCAAAAGTTTGACGCTATGACGTCATTTGATGACGTCATGACAAAAAAACGGATTTTTCATGAAAATTTTATTTCCTCAGTTCTCATCAAAATCTCTTGATATTTCATGTACAACGGTCCTGGAGAGATACCATTAACCGTACGAAAATATAAAGGTCAAGGTCACAAAAAGGTCAAGCATCAAGGTCGATGAAACCCTTATTTTTGAGTAAATTTAATCGAATAAATAAGTCACTCGTGTTCACATTTTGGCAAGATACTGGTCATCCTTGGGGTGACATTGGTTTGTTTATTTATTTATTGATTTGTTTGAGAAATTGCTGTCTTTCTGCAGTATCTCCGCTTGCTGCAGAATCTTCTTCCCACACTATCTAAACCACTGTCTTCTAATGAGCTGAGTATCCTGCTGCGGACTCTCTCGTAAGTCCCTCCTCTTTCTCTTATTCTCTATTCCTCCTTAGCTTCTGGAGTCTTTCTTTCATGAAAAAGGCTTTTTCATTTCTCCAACCTTTTTAACGACCACCCTCTCTCATTCCTTCAGTGAGGTGTGTTCTCAGTACCGCTTGGACCAGGAGGTGTGTGCTCTAATCCTGTCAGCGCTGGGGCCGATTATTACAGCTTTGGGGTCGAACGAACATGAGAAAGTTGGAGGGTTGAGTGATTCGGTGCTGCTCGATGGGCCCAGAGAGAAGCTGCTCGGAGTGGTTCATGGATTTTGGTGAGTTTGTGGAGTGGGTGTGGCGGGAGGTTGGATGAGTAGAACCTGGTCGTTTCATGCTCATAACATGATTTTAATGTTATTCAAATGTGTTGAAAGGGTTAACAATTTTTGTCACCTTTATACACAACTCAAAACTGCATAGATTAGTCAAACTTTACCAAGGCCAGATTATTGCATTTATAACTTCAGATGAGTTCAGTTATTATAAATTTCTTGAAATGAATAACATTAAAAAACATTCCTTGTGCTTTTCTTTTCCTGAACTAGGACATTGTATCTACGACACAATATTACAGCTCCTGTTCGCTTGGCTTTACTCTCCTGCATCACTTCTCTGCTTGAGGTTTGCACAACCCCTGCCCCCTCCCACCACCCTCCATCCCTCTGCAAATTCCTCACTGATACATGAACTCATAATAGGCATCTGCAACCATCCTTGACCATGATGTGGAACGTCGGCTGAGGCCCTCACTTTTTCACCTTTATTCGATTTTAAATTCGTTTTCTCTGCAACTGCTTGAGTGATTGACACAAAACTTTCAACACGGGAGCACCTACCCATGGAAAATATATATATATATATATATTTTTTGCAAAGTTACATGCTGATTGGATAGAAAATGTGGCCGGCGTTCCAAAAAGTCTGTTTTCTGCAGGCATGGGTTGCAGGGTGTTTCACATATCATGAATAAACATCCTCGACCAAGCTTTGCTTGGCCATGGCCAAATAACATTCATACTTCGTACTAGAATATATATATATATATTTATTTATTTATCTTTTTTTTGTGGATATATATATATATATATATATATATATATATATATATATATATATATATATATATATATATATATATATATATATATATCCTGGTGCTTCACAGGATTTATATATTATATAAATCTTCTTCACATACTTCACAGGGTTATATATATATATATATATATATATATATATATATATATATATATATATATATATATATATATATATATATATATATATATATATATATATATATATATATATATATATATATCACCTCTCGATGACACTCTCCAAGCAACTCCAAAACCCAACTCTTCTCGACGACACTCTTCAAGCAATTTTTAGGATCAGGAGAGGTTCACGCCCATTTTTGCCTGACCAATGGCTGACCGGGGGGGCAGCGTGGCCCCGCCTCCAATCGCGTTCTGATCCTAAAATTTGCATATCGGCACCTCCTGAGCGCTATAAAGAGACGAGCGCAAGGCGACTCGCAAGGCGAGTTGGGTTTTGGGGTTGCTTGAAGAGTGTCGTCGAGGAGAGTTGGGTTTTGGAGTTGCTTGGAGAGTGTCGTCGAGAGGTTGCTCTTGGGGACAAGGAGCGTTGCATTGGTGGAGTTGAGGGGAGTGAGCGCGGTGGAACTGCAAGCAAGGGAGCTCGGGTCCGAGGCGAGAAGGACGGCGGTCGGCGGCGAGGTTACGGTGTGGGGGATCACTCGTCTTGTCACGGGACCCAAGCCAGCAAGCCATTCCCCTCCCCCAGGGCATCAACAATTCCTCCTTTCCCCCGCGCTGAGATGGTGCAAAAGGGGGCCCCGTTCCCACCCCACCCCAAACGTCGTGCCAAGGAGCACGGAGTCGGGGAACAGCAGCGCGGCCACATTTGCAGCTTGCCCGCCAACACGTCATGAGGACGCGGGTAAGACCTCCCTGGTCTCGCGGACCTGGCCGCTCCTCCAGGTCACGCGCACATTTGGCCTACCGGCCCGTCTGCCTCCTTGTCTGTGAGGGTGGCTTCTTTTCTTTGCTTTTGTGTCAATGTGTGTTGGTGCCGTCTGTGAAGTAGAACTGTGTAAGTGTTGCCGTGTGTACGCGTTAGTCAGTTGTATCACATTTGCTTTATGTGCATTTCGATTCTGTATGGCTGTATATACGTGCTTTCCGTGTGCCGGGAAATAAAGTGCTTGCATGTTGAACTGTGCCCGTTTTGCTTCGTCTCCTTCCTTTTAATTGACTCACCATCCTGCTTCACGTAAAGGGTTCATAGTGGGTGCAACATCCCAGTAATTAATCTGAACCGTCCAGGTCGACAATAACACCGCTCGGTTATCCCGATCGCACGGAACGGGCCGCCCAAGCGGATCGTGTCCGGAGTCGACCTGCGGCGAGGTACGATCGCCCGGGTTCCATCCGCGTGGGTACTTAGATCGGTCGAGTTTGGCGAACAACCCTATCCTACGCGGGTGTCCGATTGGCACGATTGTGGTGAGGTCGAAAGGCCCACCCGTGACTGGCTCCGGGCGATAGTTCCCGGAGGGTCACGACTGAATTGTCCGTCCGGTGGGCGACGTGCCGCGATCCGAGCTACGTGGCCGTCCGCACGCCGGCGGCCGCGAATTCCCAACACTGGTGTCAGCGAGCGGGAAACAAACTCTCCCGTCTCCAAGCTAAATTCACGGGGAATCGGTTCAGGGGTGAGAGGAGAGACCCCCGATTCCCTCCAAATTACGAGCAATTAAAATTAACCCTTACGAGAAATAAGATGGAGTCTCAAGGCGAGCGGGAGCCGGGGGTATTAGAAATGGATGTAGAATGTGTAAAATCCATGGTCCAGGACAGAAACCCCGAGCAGGAAATGCTGGTTGTACAGGACGAACTTTCCCCCCAACTGAACCCAGAGCTCGAAATGGGCGCAGTGGCTGGGGTGGCGGACGAACGCCCCCCACGTGCGAATTCGCCGATGGATCGGACGATGGAAATGTTTGAGGCATTAATGAGCAAGATGGATGGAAACGCACACGAAATGAAAGAAAATGCACAACAGTTGAAGGATGAAATGAAAACGAATATGGAAACAAATGCGCAACGAATGAAAGAAGAAATGGAAAAAATGCGGGGTGAGATGCAGAACATGGGCCGAAGACGGCAGGCGGGCACGGCGAGAATGTTGGCAATAACAGGGGAGCTCAAATTGGCGACGCCACGTGTGGGAGCGAACGAGCTGGGAGGGAGTGCAACGGTTGTCAGGCCCACGGTGAAGGCGGGTGAGGGCAAAATGATTCGTGGGACGTGTTGGGCGAGAAGCGTGGAGGTGACTGAGGAAGTGACGGTGACCGAGAGGGAGGAACTAAATGGGGTGGCCGAGGTGTGTGGGACGAGAAACGAGGTGACGACAAAGGAAATAAAAATAGTTGAGACAAGGGAGATAACAAGGGAAGAGACGGAAATAATAGAGACGCGGGAAATGGGAACGGTAGAGGAGAGACTGCATGATGAATTGGACGGGGTTGAAGACGAGCACACACACACACAGATTTAGTGGAGGACAATGGGGGTGAGCTGGCGGACCGTGTAGGGACCCAGTGCGAGCAGCTGGATAGCCTCCTCCAGGAAGGAGGGGAGGAAGTATGCCCCCTTGAGGCGACTCACGACCAGGTGGGTTCGGTCGTGCTTTGCGAGGTCGAGGGGGCGAGTGCTGTGGACAGGTTCACGTGCAGCTTGGGGGCTATAGAGACCCCGGAACCCCTTGTGGGGACACGAATCCCCAGTGTGGTTGTCCCGGTGTGTGTGGTGCAAGGTGTGATTGCGCCCCCGTGTGTGAGTGGTGTGGTCACGAGTGTGCCGGAGTGCTGCCTCCCAGCACTCCGGGTGTGAGTAGAAGCCCGTGTATGAGTGAGACACCGCGCGTGAGTGTCACCGCGTGTCTGAGTGGACGGCTGAGTGCAAGGGAGACCGTGTATGTGAGAGTGCGGTATGTGAGGGAGATGACGGTCGGCATGCGGGATCACGCAGCCGCGTCTCCTGGTGTGAATGTGATGGAGTGGAGTCTGAGCGTCATGACACGCAGGTGTGCGTGGGTTGAATGGCGATGACAACGGCGACAGAGGGACAAAAGCCGAATAACAGCCGTAGCTATTTTGGGACCGTGCCGGGTTTAGACAGCAGCGAGCACGAGGCCTCCACGTGCTCGCTTGCGGGAGTGAAGCCCGGTCCGGAAACAAGCACGGTGAATGTTGCCGATCCCGCGACGGACAAAGTTTAGGCAGGATTTCGGATTTGGACCGGATGGGTTCTCCATGCGAGCTTGTGTTAAGCTCCAATGGGCAGAGCACATGTGTTCGCGTGGGGAACCCCTCGAGATGTGAGGCTTGTATTTTTTTTTTTGATGCGCCGGGCGACGTCATGGCTGCGTGTGTGGTTGGAATCCAGTAGGCGGGTGAATCCCTGCCGGATGGTACCGTCCAAGAGGGATGAGGGACGCGAACAGCTGCCATGACATCACGCCAACGGTGCGCGGCTGCGAATTGCCGCGCTGGTGTCAAGGTTGCGAGTTGTCGCGCTGGTGCTGTGCGTAATTGAAAAAAAAAAAAACAAGCCTCGCTTTTGGGTGAACAGGATTCCCTGGGCAGGGTGGAAGACCCCCTTGACCAGGGCACAGGATCACACTAGTTAGGGGGAAGGGGGGGGGGTCGCAGTGACACTGTCGCACTCAGGCCCATGGGGGGGCCGGGATAGTGTAGTGGGCACGGGTGCGCCCGCATGATGCGGGGGCCCGGGGCGCCATTAGCCCGTGGGCAGTGTCGTGGGCACGGGTGACCCTTGGAAAGGGGCCCGGGAAGCCAGCCTGCCACGTGAGCGTTTCAGGGTAGTCGCCATAGAGGGCACTCCCCGGTGTTTAGGGAGCTGGTAGGCTCGGAGGCAGTGTAGTGCCTGGTGGTGCCATCGTCGGAGAATCGGCAGAGGGTCGTGCCTGCCAAGGGAGCCACGTGTCCCAGCCGTGAGACCGTGTGAGGGCACTGGAAGAAAATTGGGGGGGCGAGGCCCGAAATTGTGAGGACACCAACACAGGCGACGGGAATCTGGGTTGTTAGAACCAATAGATTAAGTGAGAGGCGTTTGTTGAAAGCCCCGGGGTAGTTTCAAGGTTAATGGTTCGGGTAGATTAGGACGTGTGCCCCTCCGCACCATCCATCCCTTCGCTCTCGTTGTGGGCCGCTGGACCCACTTTGGGTTAAAGATCACTGAAGTCTGGGGAGGCCATCCTGAGGCTTCGTTGGGCCTCGACACAGGACGCTAGCCCTTCCTTATTCCCCTCCGGGAAGGGAATGTAGGGGTTGGCAGTAGGCTCGGTAACAGGATAGGTTAGCCGAACAAGGACGATAAGGGGGTTAGGGGACGATTTATAGGGGGAAGTAAAAAAAAAAAAATTAATTGGGGCTAAATTGGGTTTTACAAATTAAGGGAGTGGGTAGGACAGTGACAGGCAAAGGCGATAGGTGGGAGGGAAATGGTTAGGTAGGTCCGAGCCCGCCTTTTGAGTGGCCAGCACCACCGCACTCCCTCCATCTCAAGGCAAGTTGCCGGCCAACTTCATCTGCTGGCTGTTGGTTTTGCTGCGAAGCCTGTACCGGCCAGATCGTCTGCAGCTGCTTTCTGCAAGGCCTGTGCCGGTCGGATCATCCGCCGGCTGTGTTCGCCTGCAGCGGCCTTGTTCTGAGGGCTGTGTTTGCCTGCAGTGGCCTTGTTCTGCAGGCTGTGTTTGCCTGCTACCTTTGCCATGCCATGCCTGCTACCCATGGTTCTTTTTGCCCCTGTTTTGTGCTGCATTTTGCCCCCCCCCCCTGTTAATTTCCATGTGCGCCAGGATTGTCGTTCAAGCTGCAAGAACTGTCCTGTTGGCAGCTACAACAAGGGCCTGCAGTGGCAGCCCGTGTGCAGGTTCACCGTTGACTTTTGTTTTGCTCCCTGCAGAGTCCATTGATCCTGGGCCATGGTTAGTTTAAATTTTGTAAGTTAAGTTGTACTGTAAATATGTGTTTTGCGCCCCCGGCATGTCTGTCTAGTGCCGGCAATTTTATTTAAGTCGTCTGAGTGAGTGGGTTTGTTTCGTTATTTACTCATCCCTCGGGTTATTTATTTTGGGGACACGAATACACTGAATGTCGCACTCAGGGATCCGTAGGTAAAACGTACTAGGGGAGAACTACACATGATGGAACACGAGAATTTGACGAATCGGGACGAGTCTGTAAAAAGGGGAGGGGGTAGTGTTACGGCTGTGGAAATTCGCATTACACCATAAGGGGTCCTCAGGTGAGATATCTTCATAGGTCCATTTGTAGTTAGCCCAAACCCGTTGTATAGAGGGAATTTATGTGATTCATCCAGGCTGCGACGCTTTGAGTTAGCCATTTTTTTTCTTTTCTGTCATTATTTTGAACCAACCACGTCTCAACCGCCATCACACAACAACCACCTTAACCACCACGCCAGCCATCATCACCAACTACAACCACGCTCCAACCCGCAGACAACAACCACAATGCCAACCTTCACCACAGAAGACCCTCCACCACCTTCGCCTTTACCTTCACGAATTCATCCTGCATCATCGCTTCCACGGCCATTCCCGCACCACCTGTGAACACTGAACATCGGGCTGTCTTGGGCCCGTTCGGCGATTGGGGCCGAACGCACCGAGCTGCGAGCGCAAGTGGCGGCCTTTCCCAGGGGAAAATTCGGATCAAAAACGCTTCACGCCCACTTCTCTTCCGTCCAATTGGCGAGCGAGGGGCGGCTTGGCCCTGGCTCCAAGCATGTGTATGTGAAGTCCGTATATGCAAATTTTAGGATCAGGAGAGGTTCACGCCCATTTTTGCCCGACCAATGGCTGACCGGGGGGGGGGGGGCGGTGTGGCCCCGCCTCCAATCGCGTTCTGATGGGCCCTGTCGCCGTCTACAACGGGAGAGGGCGAGCCTTCTGCCAGGTGCCGGAAGCCCTGTTCGTGGCGCGGAGCGGCAACACGTGCCGGTGCGAGGTGCGAGTCGCAGACCACATCGGGGGAAGTTCGGATTCTAGGTCAAGGACGCGACACTGGACGACGCGTGCAGGGAAGTCGCAACTTTCTCTTTTCCTTTGGGTTCGTGTGGATGACTGTGGGTGGCGCCTGTCTTTCAAGTAAAACTGGTTAAGTGTTGCCGTGTGTCGGGTTTAGTCGGGATATATCTTTTGCCTGTGATTGTGTATATGTGCCATTTCTTGACTTGCTTTTGCTCTATTGTGACTGTAAATACGTGCCTTCCCTGCTGGTCTGCATGTGCTATTAAACGTGCTTGTGTAATTGTTCCCGCTTCGCTTCGTCTCCTTTCCTTTTATTGACTCTCCATCCTGCTTCACGTAAGAGGCTCGTAGCGGGTTTAAAACGCCCGGTAATTAATCGGAACCGTCAAGGCCAACGATAACACCGCTCAGTTATCACTGTAGCACGGAACAGACCACTCAAGCGGTTCGTGTCCAGAGTCGGCCTGTGGTGTGGTGCGATCGCCCGGTCAACCACTCTCGCAGGTACTTAGGTAGATCGAATTTGGCGAGCAACCCTATCCTGCGCGGGTGGGCAATTGGCACGATCGTGGTGAGGTTAAACTCCCACCTGTGACTAGCTCCCAGCGTTGTTCCGGGAGGGTCACAACTGAATTGTCTGTCCGGTGGGTGACGTGCCGCGATTCGAGTTACGTGGCCGATCGCACGCCGGCGGGCGCGAATTCGCAACTATATATATATATATATATATATATATATATATATATATATATATATATACATATATATATACATACATACATACATACATACATACATACATACATACATACATACATACATACATACATACATATATACTCTCACTGATACTGATGAACATCTGAAAGTTTGGCATAGATCTGTTTGGCCATCTCTGAGAGGAATCATCAAACTAAAAATGTATGAAGCCCTACCCTGCATATTAGTAACAAGTGAGCATACTTTGTCTCAGGTGACATTTAATTCACTAACCCAACAGACCTCAGTTAAAAGATTTTGAAATAAATCTTATCTGTTATTTTTACCTCTCCAGAAAATGTACTGTTTATTTATTTTTCTCCTCCAGGTTGACCCTTTGTGTCGGTGGGCTGTGTTGCCACTGGAAGTACCATTCCCCATTTGGCGAGCTTTGCCTCACTTTCTCGCTGATGACTGTCATGCAGTGCGAGTGCAGGCTGCCCGTTCTCTTCCACGGTAATTCACAGCTCCAGCGAGTTACAATCAATTGTAAATGCCATCTTCAAGTAATGTGCTTATTCATCTCATTGGATTATGTTAACATCAACGTTTTTCTGAAATTATAAATGGCTTAATTTTTATTTCCATATTAATACTCCTATAATATTTTCTTTTCTTGCTCCTTGGGAAGCCAAAATTGGTCAGAAGAGGCATTACATGTACAACTAGAAGGGCACTCGGTAGAGCGCATACTTCCGCCACATCATGCCTGATCCACGAGAATATATCAGGCCCAATACATTTTTGAAATATCATGTTGTGCAGTACTATATCGTTTTTGGCCCTATCTCTTAATGGTGAAGAATCACTTTTAAAATTAAATAATTCTCGGATGCAGATCTGGATTTAGATCTTCACCAAAATCGAATCAATTCTTCCTTTCCACACACCCAACCTGTCCACCAAGTTATGCCCGAATCCGTCCACAAATTTTTGACATATCGTGCTATATATCCTTTTTGGCCCTATCTCTCAATGGTGAAGAATAACTTTAAAAATTCAAGTTGTCGGATCCGGATCCTGATCTTCACCAAAATCTAATCACTTCATCCTTGTCACACACCCAACTTGTCAACAAAATTTAATCTGGACCCGTCCACAACTTTTTGAGATATCCTGCACACAAACGAACAGACAGCAAGGGGTGAAAACATAACCTCCTTCACCTTTGGTGACTGAGGTAATAATCCTTGATATAAAAAACGTTAAAGTGGGAAGATATTATGTAAAGCAATAATGTTAGGAGTCGCTGGGCTGCTTCTTGCTTACCCCAGGCAGGAGAATGGCCTTTCATTATTTTGCCGTCTCTCTTCCAGTCATGTTGTGCCTATCACCCTCAGTTCTCTGTCTCTTCATATTGCACATGTTGTATCATAAACTCTTTCCTTATTACCTTCCGCAAGTTGTGGCTGGAGTGGACTCGTCTCGCTCAACTCCATTTATTCATGCCTCTCCTTTGTCAAATGTGCAACTATCTTGAGTCAGTTGTCTTGTGTTCTTCCTTTCAGGAATTCAAGTATGCTACCCAAAGCCACCTCATTATCTCTCGCATTTCTCTACATGCTGAGACCCTGACAACTTTCTCTCTTGCTTTCCTATTATCATACTGTGGTGTATCCTTGCATTCTTGCCAACATGTTTACCCTTTGCCCCACTTTGTGTATGTTAACAATTTGCCGTCTTAGTCCGTCGTTCTATGAATTTTGATGCCTGTGTTATCTATATTAATAAGTGTGTGTGTGTGTGTGTGTGTGTGTGTGTGTGTGTGTGTGTGTGTGTGTGTGTGTGTGTGTGTGTGTGTGTGTGTGTCCTCCATAACTCCAAAACCATGAAACCTAGCAGCCTGAAACTTTGCATGCATTCTTAGGGAACTCCAAGGAAGTGCGTGAGTGAGAATTGGGCGTTTTGGGTTAATTAAACACCCCTTTTGAAGATAATTAATGGCCTTATTTAATTATATCCTTTATCAGTGCATCCTCGGCCACCTCACTCCGAATGGGGTCTTAAGACGCATCCTAGGTTACCTCGCTGTGGTCTGAAGCTGCCATGTTTTTTGGCCTGCTCAACCATGCCTTCACTTGGACAAGGCCGCAATGCTTTCTTTACGATAAAGTTTTTCTTTTCTTCACTTTCCTCATATTATCGAATGCCTTGATCTTCATACCGACGAATTACTGGATAGATTGCAATACTTATAAACGGCCGGAGACCAGAGGCAGCATTCATGGCTTTATTTCATTTCCGTACATGCCATATCCTCAAGAATCTGTTAAACTAAGACGAATTGCAAAACTTGAGCTCCAGAATTGAACTTGGCAGCAGTTCAAATGTTAAAAAAGTGTAAATTTGTCCAACTTCGACATAGTTTGGACACTCGGACATAGCTTTCACTTGCCATGCCAGCCAACTTTATCAACCATTTAATTGCAGTGCTTGCTTAAGTGCTTATGCCGCTGGCCGAGCGCCCTACAGACGACGGCGGTGCAGCTCGTGTCCCGATCGGGATGTCCAGTCAGCAGTTGCTCCAAGGTAGAGGTACATATATGGGTATATTTGGATCTATAATTTAGGGACTCTCCACAGGTGTGTGTGTGTGTGTGTGTGTGTGTGTGTGTGTGTGTGTGTGTGTGTGTGTGTGTGTGTGTGTGTGTGTGTGTGTGTGTGTGTGTGTGTGTGTGTGTGTGTGTGCCTGCATGCTTGATTACGTGCGCCGTGGTGGCAAAGTTTTATCCCGTATCGTGGAGGTTTTAACTTTTAACCCTAACAGCGTACAAGTGATCATGTTTTTTTGTCCTCGTGACCGTTTCTAAAGCAATTGGTTCTTCTTCATGTGTATGGCTAGAAATTGGTTATTTTATATGACTCGGTTTGCTTTACAAAGGTTATATGGTTTCTCCTGATGAGTTTCAAAACAAAACACATTTGATAACACCCAATTTCCAAGCCATTCGCTGTATTAATGTTTTCTCAATTGCAGAGCCAAATTTTTTCCACCTTTCACTTGACGTATTTGTGTGTGTGTTCTTCATAAAGCATAATATATTGTTGCGGATCCGGGGTGGCGGGATTCTGACCCGGTCCCTGGCGCCACCCCCGCCACCACTGTCTCCGGGAATCTATAACGCCAGCCGGCTCGGCACAGGCCTCGGGTCAAGCGTCTCCAATCGCGATACCAACGTAATCCTGAACCTTACCAGTTGGGGAGATAGAACCGCTGGTTACAGACTGGCTTTGTCAGAGACTGAGCGGAGTCTACCAGTCTGTAACCACTTTGGTTTTATATGTAATGCCAATCGAACGGATCGTTCCTCGACGCGACACGCATTAATCCATAGCGGCAACTTCATAAGAATTAAACAGATTTATTGGGGAACATCAGGAATCACAACACAAGCAACTAGAACGGGCACTCGTAGAGCACATACCTTCGCCGCAGCCACTAGTTTGAACATGGCATGAGAGTGAAATGAGGAACTAAAATTCCACTAAATCTGCTCGGGAATTTCACAAATTTAAAGTCCATGATCCGGATTTTGTGAAAGGATTTTGTTATTACAACTATTACGATTATGACAATTTTAGGTGATTCGTTGTCCCGAGTGCCGAACTCTGTAGCATGTAGGGTCGGATTCGGTCGAATGTCACTGACCACGCAGACACGACCTGGATCAAGTAGATCATGTTTTCAAATCCGAGCGAGGACAAAAACGTCATTTTAATTGGCGTCTAATTAAACAAGAAAGTAAAACTCCTTTTACTTAACCATGAGCGAAGCTATGTGCATATCAAACTATACCAAGTCTCCTTAATGAAAATTTGTTGTATTTTACTTAGTAACTAAGTTTGGTAGGGCCCTTATGGCCCTTGTTGCATCAACAGACACACAGTTTAGAGACAGAGATATATTCTAGTTACCTTTGTATTAAGTTGTCCACAACGCATCTCAATACAAATATGCATTTCGTGACCCCCATGACCTTTGACCCACAACCGCTACCTAGGGTGACAATAGTACTATACCTTGTGTCATTTCAGAAGATGGGGAATTGAACACTGAACAATTTGGAGTTAATTTGATGTAAATCGGAAACATATTAACCATTTTCATCATGAAAAAACGATGTTGACCTTTTTGTGACCTTGACCTTTAATCCGATCGCTCCCAAAATCTAATGGATGTGTCCTTTCATGATGCCAAACAAATCCAAAACAATTAAAGCCTCTCTGTGTTTTTTTTTTTTTGCGTTAAGTTGTCCACAACGCTTTCCGATATAAATGTGAATTTGTGTGACCCCCCCTTGACCTTTGACCCCCAATCGCTGCCTTGGGTGACAAAAGTACTATACCATGTGTCATATTAGAGGATGGGGAATTTAATTTTGAACATTTTGGAGTTAATTTGCTGTAAATCAAAACAAAATTGACAATTTAATCGCGAAAAAACGATTTTGACCTTTTTGTGACCTTGATCTTAACCTTTGATCCGATCGCTCTCAAAATCTAATCGATTTGTCCTCTCATGATGTCAAACAAGTCTACAAAATTTCATGACAATCTGCTAAGTGGTTTTTGCGTAATGTTGTCCACGACGCTGCCCAATGAAAAATGCTTTGTGGTGACCCCCTTGACCTTTGACCTCCAACCGCTAACTCGGGTTACAAGAACACCATATAATATGTTATATTTGAGGATAGGGCATTGAATACTGATCATTTTGGCATTAATTTGATGTAAATTGGAATAAAATTGACTGTGTTATCGCGAAAATAAAAATGTTTGACCTTTTTGTGACCTTGACCTTGACCTTTGATCCGATCACTCCAAAAATCTACTCGATTTGTCTTTTCATGACAACAAACCTTCCCACACAATTTCAAGCTCATCCGCTGTAAAGTTTTTGTATAAAGTGATCCAAAACATTGTTAATACCATTTTTGGTGACCCCTTTGACCTTTGACCCCCAACCACTACCTAGGGTAATTACGCCACACTTTCATGTGGCATAGCCTAGAATGTAGAATTGAGTAATGAACATTTTGCTGTTGGTTTTATCTCGTTCGGATAAAAATTGATCGCGTTATGACGAAAAAACGATTCTGACCTTTTCGTGACCGTGACCTTGACCTTTAATCCGATTGCTCCCAAAAGCTTCGCCTGGCGTCCTTGAGTAACTGCACATCATCTCTGAAAATTTCATGCAAATCGGTCCAGCAGTTTTTGCGCAATGTTGTCCGCACACATATTTACCAATAAATAAATACACAGGGGTCAATACAATACCTTCGTCAAACGAAGTTTGCGAAGGTAATAAACACGACAATGGTTTTATTAACAATCAACCCGTTCTTAACTAGGGAACCACGGTCTAAAGGTTTTGAGGGGATCACTACTGAAATATGCCTTATACAACACGTGCAGACAAAACAGACAGACAGCATGCATGCAGACAGAGTACTTGGTGATGGCTCATGGACGAGAGGAAAGCATCCAAAAAGCACGAATGTCGCTCGTAACAAACAAGCGGGTGTCCACGGGTTCGAACTCCCAGCTCGAATGCACCGCGCGGCAAGAAATGGCGGCGCAGCACTCCCACTCCCTCAAGGCACTGCGTGCGCGGTCTTCGCGCACTCTGACCTCGCGTAGGGTCGAAGATGGGCCTCAGCTGATCTCTCTCACGGTCCAGCATACAAATCCGGCCTGGCCTGTTCTCCAACCAAGGCCCAAATCGAGGTTGACGGGCTCCGGCCAGCGGATCGGCAAACGTGACGAGCCGTTGGTGTGTGAACAAGTGCGGGGACTCCGCGGCCAGATGCAGGCCGAATCTGTCGATCACCTCCCCGTACGAGTCGATCGTCGACTCCACGTCCAGGCAGCCTCTCAAAGCCAGCTGCAGTTTCCCAAACTCAGAACTGAGCCGCAACCTGAGGCCTCGTTGTTTCTCTCCTTTTTAAAACGCGTCGCGCCTTGATAGCGACTGTTTCCACACACCGATCTTTTGTTCCTTCTCTCGGCGACTGCTGTTCTCCAAACTCAGAGCTCACTTGTTGCCCTCGTTTCTTCAACCCCCTCTCCAGGTGACTGCCGACAAAAGCCCCGCCCCTTCATGTCACTGCCTTCCAGGCCACACCTCTCTCTCTAGGCCACACCCCCTCAGCCGACTGGGAGGGGCCTATTGTCCGTAGAGGGTAGGAAGAATATCGAGCCGCTGTTTCACCACCGTATGAACATAAAAACAGTCTTTTATACCTCCCGACACACATTTATCGTACACTTTACCAAACAACCTATCTATACATTAATTTAATGGGGAACTGAGCTAATCCTATATTTAGTAGTCCCATAAGGGCCATTTCCGTAACAATATTATCTGTTAACTCCACTACCCCCACCCTTCTCTCTTTGTCCCATCTTCACTCCACCCCCTCCTCATCCAGTGCAGCATCCTTCCACACCTCCCTCTCTCTCTTTCTGTCTCTGAACACATCTGGACAGTGGTTATGCCCGGATGGTTGTTATCCCCGCACATATCTGGACGGTGGTTATGTCTCGATGGGCCTTCCACTCACGCTGCCTTCCCTTGCCCTCCCCTCACACTGCCTTCCCTTATCCTTCTCTCACGCTGCCTTCCATTTTCCTCCCCTGTCCTCCCCTCATGCTGCCTTCCCTTGCCCTCCCCTCACACTGCCTTCCCTTGCCCTACCCTGCCCTCCCCTCACGCTGCCTTCCCTTGTCCTACCCTGCCTTCCCCTCACGCTGCCTTCCCTTTCCGCACCACTTCTTGCTCCCCTCCTCACTCCCCTCCTCACTCCCCCTCCTTCCTTACTCCCCCATCGCTCCTCACCCCCTCCTTCCTCACTCCCCCTCTGCTCCTCGCTCCCCCTCATTTCTCATTCCCCCACTTCTCGCTCCTCGTTCCCCCTCCTTCCTCGCTCCCCCACCCCACCTCGATCTCCCTCCCTCCTCGCTCCCCTTCCCTCCTCGCTCCCCTTCCCTCCTTGCTCCATCTCCTTCCTCACTCCCCCACTCCTCGCTCCCCCCTCCTTCCTCACTCCCCCACCCCTCCTCGCCCCCCTCCTTCCTCGCTCTTCCTCCCCACCTCTCTCTCCCTCCCTCCTCGCTCCCCTCCCTTCTTGCTCCCCCTCCCTCCTCTCTCCCTCCCCTCCATCTTACCCCCCCTTAATATTCCTGTCAGTGAAGCGGTGGGTTGTATTTGCTTGTAAGATAATAAGCCAACCGAACTTGTCCTTTAACCAACAGCATGCCTCACAATGTAACATCTCTTTTGGAAATCCAGAAGCTGACTCAATATTTTTTAATTTGGCCAAACTGTCAGGATTATTCAAATTCTGTCAGGAAGTGAACTCAACTAGACACATTCGATTTTGGTGATGATCTGGATCCGGATCCGAAGACTTTAATTTTTCAAGTGATTCTTCGCCATTGAGAGATGGGGCCAAAAACGATGTATAGCACGTTATCTCAAAAAGTTGTGGATGGATCATGACAAAACTTAGTGGATGAGTTGGGTAGGCGACAAAAACAAGCCAATTCGATATTGGCTGGCCCGGATGCAGATCCTGCCTATCAGTGGGATACAAAACGTAAACTGTTCAGCCTGGCAAAGGCATGTGCTCTACCGAGTGTCGTTCTAGTTTAACTTCTCTATCCATCTTGTTCACCCCATGCGTTCTCCCCTACCCCTCATCATGACCCCCATCCCTTGTTTGTTTCTATTTTTTTCTCTGTCAGCCCTGCTGTTGGCATTTCCCCCTTCTCTTCCTGCTGTTCCATTTGTTATGTTGCATCTTGATCCATTCTGTGTTCTTGCTCTTCCACAAGCCCTGACTGTACACAGTGAATAAATAAATAAATAAAATCTGACTCTTAATTATGTCTGGTCTCACAAGCAGGCTGAAACTTTCATTTTGATCCCCAGATAATGGACAAAAAATGGAAACACCAATGTAAAGTCACTTAATAGGGCGTTGGGCCACCACGTATGGCCAGCACAGCCTGTATGCACCATGGCAAGGAGTCTACCAGCGTTTGGACTTATGCAGGAGGGATGCAGAACCACATTCTTCAACGAGAAAGTCAATCAACTCACACCTGTTTAATGTGGGTGGAAAACGCTGTCTCATGCGTCATTCTAGAATATCCCATGAATGCTCGATTGGGTTCAGATCAGGTGACTGAGAAGGCCATGATATATGGATAACATACATCAGTATCATGCTCATCAAACTATTGAGCGACCACACGTGCTTTGTGGATGGGGACATTGCCATACTGGAACACTCCTCCTGGCAGGAAAGAAATGCTCCAATATGGGGTGAAGATGATCACTCAGTACCATTAAGTAACAGTTAGTATTGACCTTGCCCTGCAAAGGAATGACTGCACCTAAACCGTGCCAAAAAAAAAATGTGCCCCACAACATTACAGAACCTCCATAACCCTTCGCTGTTGGAACCATGCACTCAGGGTTGTAGGGTTCTTTAAGTTGGCGCCACACGTGCACTTGTCAGTTTGTCGAGAACATGGTGAAGGATGATTCATTTGACCATATCACATTTCTCAACTGCTCGGTAGTCCATTGCCTGTTCACTTTGCACTACTGGACTTTGTGCACTGTAACCCGACTATGGTATCCCGCTCTGTGGAGTTCTTAGCAGACCGTTTCTGATGAAACTGGCTGCTTACACCCCAGGTTGAAATTTGCATTCAATTGATATGCAGTTGCTCACCTGCTTTGCCTTGCACTTCAAATTAATGCAAAGATATCATGATCCTGGATTATGTGCTTCCGTCCATTGTTGCCCTTTGCTGATGATATCTTTCCCCTCGGAGTTCCATTCCGACATCACCTTCGACACTGTTGCTTGTAAAACATCAGTAAGAGTTTAGCTGTCTTCATCACTGAAGCTCCTGCCCAACGTGCCCCAGCAATCACCCTCTTTCAAAGTCACTGAGGTCTCCTCTTGCAGCCATGCTCGCCATTATTGTAAGCAACTTGGCTTGTGCAGCATTTTTATACATGACCCTAAGCATGCTGGAATGTTATTTGCTTAATTAACACATGGGTACACCTGTATGGAAGCCGTTGCTTTCAATATACTTGGTGTCCCTCATTTACCCAGGTGTTTCCATTTATTTTTGGCCACTACCCGTACATGCTGCAGTTTAATAATATCATTTAAGCTATATTTAATAATCTCATCGGCTCACGACGCTCGCCTCTCCACACATCGTTGCAGAGATTGACGTCACAGATTTGGCATGATTTATACCAATCATAATACAAAAATTTATTTTCAACAAATTTATTTGTAATATTGGTGATATTATATTTATTTGAAATTTTATTTTTGATATAAGAAGGTCCAAGTGCTCGAAGTGGTCAAGGGTCTTAGCTGTCTAATCTGTCTGAAGGGTGTAAGGGTTCTAAATGGTGTTAAAGTCTAAAGGGTTTTCGGGGTCTTTTGGGACTTCTGAGGCTTTTGGGTCTTCTGGGACTTTTGGGTCTTCAAGGTCTTCAGGGCCTTTGGGGACTTTTGGGTCTTCATGGTCTTTTGGGTTTTTTAGGCCTCCACGGACTTTTGGGTCTTCAAGGTCTTTTGGTTATTTTGTTTCTTTGGGATCTTTTGCATCTTTAAGTGTCTGTGGTCTTTTGGCTCCTTTGGGTCTTTGGGGTATTTTAGGCTTTCGGAGTCCTCAGGGTCTTTTTGTCTTCTTGGTATTTTAGGGTCGTTGGGTCTTTAGGGCCTTTTTTGGATCTTCAGGGTATTTTCGGTCTTCGGGGTATTTTGGGTCTTTGGGGTGTTTTGGGACTTCAGGGTCTTTTGGGTCTTCAGGCTCTTTTTGGGTCTTCGGGTATTTTAGGTCTTTGGCGAATTTTGGGTGTTTGGGGTCTTTTTGGGTCTTCGGGGACTTTTGGGTGTTCAGGGTCTTTTGGTTATTTTGGGTCTTCGGGGTCTTTTGAGTCTTTAAGCGTCTTTGTGGTCTTTTGGGTATCTTGTGTCTTTGGAGTCTTCGGGCTCTTAGAGAGTCGTCAAAGGTCTAAGGGGTCTCAGCAGTCTGAAGAGTCAAAAGGTGCATTCCAATAGTACGAAAATAATAAACATAGTCATCTATCAATATATATATATATATATATATATATATATATATATATATATATATATATATATATATATATATACATACAGTCTTCTTCTTCTTCTTCTTTCGGCTGCTCCCGTTAGGGGTCGCCACAGCGGATCATCCGTATGATCCGCATAGTGATTTGGCACATGTTTTACGCCGGATGCCCTTCCTGACGCACCCCTGTTCGCCTCTTACGACACAAGGATATGGTACACCTATTTTAACTGGGGTATACACCGGCCCAGTACACTGGTACTCATTTCGCCGACCTCGGAAGGATGACAGGCTGAGTCAACCCCCTGGTGTATTAATTCAGTGGCCCAACGGGGCTTGAACTCAGGATCTTTTGGATCCCAAGCCGCTGCCCTAACCACTGTGCCAACACCAGGATATATATATATATATATATATATATATATATATATATATATATATATATATATATATATATATATATATATATATATATATATATATATATATATATATATATATATATATATATATATATATATATATATATATATATATATATATATATATATATATATATATATATATATATATATATATATATATATATATATATATATATATACATACATACATACATACATACATACATACATACATACATACATACATACATACACACACACACACACACACACACACACACACACACACACACACACACACACACACACACACACACACACACACTGCTCAGCATAAATGAGTACACCCAACAGATTTGTCAGAAAACCTTTAGTTTCCTTTCAGAATCCACATTTTCTATTGGATACTATACTACAAAATACTCCCACAAATGTGGGCCATTGATTGCAAACAAGATTTATTAATTTGCACACACAAAAAAGGAATTTTCCTAACAAATTCATTAAAGACCATATTGCAAAAATGAGTACACCCCAATGAAAGTCTTCGGAGCAAAGCTAAATTTTCGACTACAAAATTCTAATTAACAATAATTCAACCACAGGTGAGTCTAATTATTCATTAAACAGGTGTCCAGCAGACAGTTGACTATAAAAGGGTGATACTTAACAAAGAAAACCCCTTCCCATTTCATGCCGTCAGCAATGGCACCACATGGAAGAGAAATGTCACAAGACCTGAGAAAGAAAATAATTTCTTTACACAAGGAAGGTGAAGGCTACAAGAAGATCAGCAAAGCTTTACTCATCAGTCAGAATACGGTAGCAAAAGTGATACAAAAATTTAACAAAAATGGAACTGCAACCATCTCACAGAGACATACAGGCCGTCCACGGAAGTTAACACCTCGGCAGGAGCGTCTTTTGATGAGAAGGGCGAAAGAAAATCGGCATGCAAGTTCTCTGCACTTAGCTAACGAAGTAGAAATCCAAACTGGGGTGACTGTTTCCCGTGACACAATACGGCGTACACTGCAGAGGAATGGCATGCATGGGTGTCATCCACGAAGGAAGCCTCTCCTAAAGCTCATGCACAAAAAGCCTGCCTAGGATTTGCCAGGGCCCATGCTAAAAAAGATGAAGACTACTGGGGCTCTATACTCTGGAGTGATGAGACCAAGATAAATGTTTTTTAGCATGGGCCCTGGCAAATCCTAGGCGGGCTTTTTGTGCATGAGCTTTAGGAGAGGCGTGTGTGTGTGTGTGTGTGTGTGTGTGTGTGTGTGTGTGTGTGTGTGTGTGTGTGTGTGTGTGTGTGTGTGTGTGTGTGTGTGTGTGTGTGTGTGTGTGTGTGTGTGTGTGTGTGTGTGTGTGTGTGTCGAAGATGAAATGCATGCCTCATTTTAACGTATATGTGTACGAACTGTCACACGTATTCATTCTATCTCTTTCTCTACTGTTCATGAACGGAACTATGATGATCCCAAGGACCTTTTTTTGGTTCTGCATTCCCTGTTATTGGATTGGTGCAACATTTATTAAAATGGAATTTCCCTTGATGCCCAAGGTTGTTTGAGAGGATGGGTGATCAACCCCAGGCCCTACCTCCAAACGTGCAGCGATCCGCTCTTGAAGAGATCTGGAAGAAGACCTCGAATACCACACCACCCAGGGTTAACTCTTTCACACACAATCACAGATTAATTAAAGATATTCATTTTTCACATTATGTTGAAATAAAGCTGTTGTCATTAATAATGGTCATTGAATGTTGTGCTTAATCAATGAACCAGCGGTATCGTTAAGTGGTGACCATTGTGAATATAACACTTGGGGTTACTGTGCAGGGAGATTCCAGTGATGGTGACTGTGCTGAGGCAGTGCTGGTTCTTCCCCTGCTTTCCGTGGCTCAGTGCAGCCCTTTTTGTGCACCCATGGCCACTTACCACCTGCTGAGAGCTCATATGCAGCATGCCCTGCCTCCTGCCCTGCTGCACAAGGTCATATAATAATGATTTTAACCTACAACTTTGTCATTCAAATAGCATATATTCACTGCTTTGGCTGGGCTGACAGGATGGCTTTGAAGTTTATACTCACATTTGAGTTGTCTGCCCCAAGTTTGATTCATGGCCCAACTGTAAACTGTCAGCCTGGTGCTTCACAAGTAGGACGTTGCATCATTGAGCATGCCAGGCTGGCAGGATGGCTTAGAGGTATGCACATTCACCTCTAACCTGTCTTGCCTGGGTTCTAATCTCGATCCAGCTGTAAAAGTATAAACTGTCATCCTGGTGATTCATCAGTGTAAGTGCCATCCCTGGATGGACATTAAACAGGGCATCCCGTCTGCCAGCATTTTAGTTGGTGGACATTACAGATCCCACGGTGTCCTTAGCGAAGAGTAGGCGAGGTATCGCCGGCACCCTGAACAAATTCCAAATTCCTGCCCCAACCTATAGAGGGCACTGCATCAGCTGCACAGCCACGTCCTCAGCCAATTATGCTGCTCTGCATGCTTGTACTGCACACAAAAGAAGAAGAATGAGTACACCGTCTTTTAGAGGGGACTTTAAGCCAGTTGTCATATCTTTCGGTATTCCACAGTTGACGTTAAAGATTCCACGGTGGCTGTCAAAATAAGTAGGCCATTGGGTGCCTATTCCATCGCCAAATTCCTGTTATAACGTACACGGGCACTGCATCCACAACACAGCTGTCCCACACTAATGATGCAACCAGGAGGCCAAATTATTAATTGATGTGTATTTCTTTTGTGAAGTGTGCATTTCCTTGAATTGGAACGCTTATGCTGACTGGTCTCACTGAGTTTTGTTTTCCAATCCTAACAAATAACAGATCCTGGTGGACAGGTAAATGCTTGTCATTCCACCCATTTGAAGAAAGCCATTTTTGTAATCGTTCACACAAGTTAGAGTACAATATTCAAAGATGCTATTTAACCTGCACTTAGATTTCCAATTTTTTACATATGCCTGTGCAAACAATAAATCGTGGTTATGATATGGATTAATTTGTTGATGTTCCAGCTTTCACGGATCATTGACGATTGCACAAAATCTTTGGCCTTTCAGGCCTTTTCTCTGCTGGCTAAGGAGCCCGAACATGACGCCGGCAAGTCCTACTTGGAAAAGCACTTGAGTTATTTGCTGTACACCTGGTTGGAAGAAGAGCTTGCCTTAACACAGTTTCCTTTCACACTTTTGGGGTGCACTGAGTTTGAGGACTTCTGCAGGTGAGCATGTTGTCCTCTGCTGAAAATGCATCGGTCTTTGATCATGTGTGGAGCTTGGAAATTTTAACATACGCCTGTCATTAATGTTACATCCTACAATCTATAAATATAGGGGCAATCCACCTGGGCGCTCACATGGTAGAGGCTGGATAAGATAACCAGGGAACAACTGGTAGGCCTGGATGACCCACAAAATATGTAATGAAGAAGAAAGTAAATGCATAGAGAATTTTTTTTCATGCCATGAACAAACTTTGTTACATCACGGGTGATAAAGGTTGTCGTCAAGTTTCATCGAAATTGTGTGTGGTTTCAGAGAAGAAAGAAAAAAAAAAATTTTTTTTTGGGGGGGGGGGGGGGTGGGAAACCCCCATGGAGAATCCCCTCAACCCCAATTTTTTTTAAATGCCATAAACAAATTTTGGCACATTCACGGACGGTGATGAACGTTGTGGTAAAGTTTCATCGAAATCGTTTGTGTAGTTTCAGAGAAGTTGAAAGTATTTATGGACGGACGGATGACGCACAATCCCATAAGCTCCCAGGAACTACGTTCCAGGTGAGCTAATAGTGTGTGTACCACGTGTGTGTGTGTGTGTGTGTGTGTGTGTGTGTGTGTGTGTGTGTGTGTGTGTGTGTGTATGTGTGTGTGTGTGTGTGTGTGTGTGTGTGTCCTCCATGAAACCCGGTCGCCTGAAACTTTGCATGCATTCCAAGGGAGTGCATGAATGAAAATTGGGTATTTGGGTAAATTTAAACAACCCTTTTGAAGATGATTAATGGAGTACTTATCAAGAAAAAACACAAGAAGCCTTACCAAGATGGTGCCACACCATCTTTTGTTATCAAGATGGCTGCTGTCACCTCGATGGGGTCTTAAGTTGCCATTTTGTTTCAGCCTGCTCAACAATGCCTTGATGCCTGATCTTCATTCCACCTATGAATAGCTGTATACATCGCTTTTGTAAGTGCTATGGTTTTCAAATTAGCAGGTTGGAGCAATGCGATTTTTCCCTACTCCTCTGCATTGTTTGATGTGATTTTAAAATTATTTATTTATTTATTTCCCGATTCCTCTGAGCTCCCAAGGTTAATTGTGACGAGACTTTTTAGGGCACATTTTTTTTACCATGACGCACCTTACTAGGGGGTTTAAAAGTCATTTCTCACAATTTATAACTTGTAAATACACGAGCCACCACCTGTCACCATTTCCGAGGGTAGATAGAGATATACAATGCTTTATAAAAAGCCCAAAATTTTCCAGATTTCAATCTGGATACCTATATAATTGATGAGATGGTGAGCTCCGATCTTCAAATATTCTATCAGATGTGAAAGTATCTATTAGGATGTTGCAACGATTGGTAATATCAGCGAAGGAATCCTGTGACCTCTCAAATGCGCTAATCACTAATTACTCAAAAATTTCAAATAGTACAAACACAGCCTATACCTTGATTTAAAGGTAATGTTACTGGAGGGAGGGAAATAGTGGAGGTGGGAGGAGTGAGGAGAGATCTGCAACACCGGATACCTTCTTGCTGCCTCAAATATGGTAGTGTTGTGTGTGTGTGTGCGTGTGTGCGTGTGTGCGTGTGTGCGTGCGTGCGTGCGTGCGTGCGTGCGCGCGTACACGTCTTAAAATCATAGAAAAAAAAAAAACAGCTGGACCATCACCACATTTTGCATATATATTCCTAATACCACATTTTGCAGGTCAGGTCATGGGCACAAAAAAAAAAATATTCCGGGAGACGGCTCAAGATTTTTGCCTGTACACGTGCCACAGTGCTAGTGATTTACTGACCCCTGCTTCAGACAGAGGGGATTATTATCCACTGCACAAAATATATTTGCCCCACCATCTCAATCAGGCTACTCCCAGAGGGAGCGGGTGCTTCTAGTAGACAATATTAAGACCACCATCCATTTTTGTTCTCAGATATACTTGCCCTGTTCTCTTTAGAATGATAAAATCATTATTTTTAATGTTTCTTTTACTCGACAAAGATATTACAGTGCATTGTAAAATCTTCCTTCTTTCAGATTCAACCCGCTGCAAGCCTGGAGGTGATAACATAACAGTGAAATGTAGAATTTTGCCTTTCTGCTTTGATGTGCAATACCTGCTGCTTGTTTTGTAAATTTGAGGCATAATTGTATGTAAAAGATGCCTTTGTCATCAAACAGAAGTTGCCTGTTGAAATCATTTGTTATTGATTATGCCCATTTTCCATGACTGTGTCGTCAGTTGCAAAATCCTGATTTCAACAGGTTTATCTGATACAAGCGAAACTCGAATGCCGCTCGGTAGAGTGAATATCTCCGCCAGGCTGAACAGTTTACGTGTTTGTGTCGCACTGATAGGCCAGATTTGCTGACCTAAACCAAAATATAACTAACTCTTCCACTAAGTTTTTATCATAATCCATCCACAAGTTTTTGAAATATCGTGCTATATATAATTTTTGGCCCGATGTCTCAATGGTGAAAAGTTTTTTTTTTTTAATTCCCGGATCTTGATTCGGATCTTCCCCAAACTCAAATCAATTTGTCTTTGTCATTCAACCAACTTGTCCACAAAGTTTCGTCCAAATCCATCCACAACTTTTTTGAGATATCATGCTATATATCGTTTTTTGACCTATCTCTCAATGGTGAAGAATCACTTTAAAAATTCTTGTGTCCAGATCCGGATCTGGATCTTAACCAAAATCATTAATTTCGTCCTTGTCACACACCCAACCTGCCCACCAATTTTCGGCCGAATGTGTCCACAACTTTTTGAGATATCCTGGTCATATTCAAACAGACAGACAGGGTAATATATCCTCTGTCCACCTTAGGTGGCGGAGGTAAAAAAAATGGTGAAATTGAAAAAATATATATTGGTCTTTGAGACGTTCCAGCTCTCTAACAGCATTTGAGGGAATTTGGGCAAGCGAGATAATATCGATCAATTTCTTGGCTTCCAGATGTTATTGGCAGGAGTTGGTACCCCAGCTGGCATGGCGTTTGGATATAACAAGTCTGAACCACGTGTGCCAAGTTATGGATCGCACAACAGGCCAGCTCCTGTCTGGCTGCTTCCCACGCCTCATGGCCGGACTGCTCCCCTGGCTGGCTTTGGATAATGCCGGCATCCTGAACCACACCAAGGCCCGACGCTTTCTCACGTTGCTGAAACAAGATGATTGGATTGGCAACCAGGTATGTTGTTGTGCAGCAGGAATACATGGTGAGGGGCAGAATATTATTTATTTTGATTTTTACCATGGGGAAGTTTAATGACCTGCTTTTTTTTCGGCACGCAGGGTGTGGACCATTTGATGATGATGTACCTCCCGGAGATCATTGTGGAGCTGCTTGGCACTCTTGGTGGAAGGGAAGAAGATGGAACAGATGGAGAAAACCTTGGAAATGATTATGACTTCACCAGGTGCAAAACTATTACACTGTTATTTTTTTTCTTCTCATGATTATTGACGTGTGTACTTGTATCCAAAACAAAAATGATCAGTTTTGCGATATGCATTTCCGATGAAACATTTTATTGTGGTCGGCTGGAAGCTCATTGCTGGAATTATTACCTTGTGTACAATATAATGTCAGGAATTATTCCCTTGTACCGCAGTTATTTTCAGCAGCGGACAAAAAATTGACATTACAATATAATGAAGTTAACATTCAAACTCGAGCATATAACAGGCATCACCACCTGCAGCAATTGCTTTTTCAGAAAGCTGAAAATCGCACAGAAATGAGAGATTCATTTAAAGGAAGATACATGCGACACAGGAATTATTGCCTTCTTGCATCTCTGTTTTTTTGTATCGACTGTATTTTTCGGCGTACAAGTCGATACTTTTTCCTCCGGAAGTCCAGGCCTCGACTTGTACTCAGAATCGACTTATCTATGGTTTAAGACATTCAATTGTACAAATGAAATTTTTATTGCAAAGTATGATATTTTCTGAAATCAATCGTCTAATTGTAAATTTAAAACGCACCACAGAAATCATTGCTTGGAGCATTTGCCGATTGGTTGAGCAATTAAATGTTAATCCACTCACTGACCCATGCAAAATTATCCAATCAATAATGAGCATGCACTCACCAATTACGTTTGATCCATCCCTTTCAATCCTAATCATGTGTATCCATGCTGACTACATAATCTCAAAATGCCTCCCATAAAGTCACGCAAGTCGTACACGGCAGCTTTTAAGTTGGAAGTTGTTAAGTCCGCTGAGGAAAATGGTGACTATAGCTGCACACAAGAAATACGGTATCAGTGAGAAATGTCGCTTGCTTTAATACAGTACTGTTCCTCTGTATGATAACAAATATGTTGAAAAACGATTGACATTCCTAATTTATCCAAAAAGTCATCCCACAAAGAAATTCTAATAATATGTACAAGACAGCTCATTGATATTCATGACCCTGGAAGTTCTGCAAGCAGCAATGCATCAGTGTCAGGGAGGAATGAACACCTCCATTGTTCTGACTGTCTGACATTTTTGCTAACTACTCGAGTTGATCTAGCTTCATCTTACACTCCCAATCGACTTGTATGCTGAAAAATACGGTAATCATATACAGTGCCTATAGAATCCTGTTCATCATTGCACGGCCCGCGAGCCACTGTCGGCCCCTGGTGGCCTAAAGTACAGCCCCTGATATGCGGCTGATAATACACAAATGTGAAAACACCCCATCATAATCTGCCATAAATGCTATCAAATTGACCCATTGGTTTTAAATGAGTGTTCCAATGTGAAGCATAAAAGTAACATAACTCTTTCAGGATATGGTTACAGTCTACAAACGATTACGCTTGCAGTGCAGTTAACCACAATGAAGAAGAGTATGTGAGGTGGGGTGCAATAGCAGCCATTATGGAGTCCTGCAGGCGGTGTGGCGGCTCTCACACTGATGTCTTATCGGCAAAAGTGCCCCCCTTCTAAAACAATGGTGAAGATTACTGCTATAGAATGTCTACACCCCCATTCAACATTTTCACCATTTGTTGCCTTAAAGCCTGGAAGTAAATTGCATAAAACAGACATTTTCCACCTTTATTTACACATCGTAACCCACAACTTCAAAGTGAAAAACAAATTCTACAAATTTCAGAAAATTCATTTAAAATACAAAACTGGAATATCTTGGTTGGATTAGTGCCCACCCCCCTTAAAACAGCAATTGTAAGTTAGCTTAGGTGTAACCAATCACCTTCAAAATCACAAATCAGGTTGATTGGCCTCCACCTGTGTTAAATTATAATGATTCTGATTATTTCAGAATAAAATCAGCTCTTCCTGGAAGTTTCCTCTGCTGGGTGGTGCGTTTTACAGCATAGACTCAACCATGAGTACCAATGAGTTTTGAAAAGACCTCTGGGATAAAGTTGTGCAAAGGCACTGATCAGGGGATGGGTATAAAAATATTTCATAGGCCTTGAGTATCCCTTGGAGCACAGTCAAGACAATCATTAAGAAGTGGAAGGTGTATGGTATCACCAAGACCCTGCCGAGATCAGGTCGTCCCTCCAAACTGGATGACCAAGCAAGAAGGAGAATGATCAGAGAGGCCACCAAGAGGCCAATGGCAACTTTGTAAGAGCTTCAGACCTTTATGGCAAAGACTAGTCATTGTGTGCACATGACAACAATATCCCAAGCACTCCACATGTCTGGCCTGTACAGTAGGGTGGCAAGAAGGAAGCCATTACACAAACAAGCCCACCTTGAGTCCCATTTGTGGAATGCAAAAAAACAGTCCAGAAATTCTGAAGCCATGTGGAATTTTTTTTGATGAAACCTAGATGGTACTTTTTGGCCTAAATGCCAAACATTACATTTAGTGCAAACCGCACACAGCACATCACCCAAAGAACACCATCCCTACTGTGAAGCGTGGTGGTGGCAGCACCATGTTATGGGGATGTTTCTCATCAGCAGGGACTGGGGCACTTGTCAGGATAGAAGGGAAAATGGATGGAGCAAAATACTGAAAAAATCCTGGAGGAAAACCTGCTGCCCTCTGCAAGAAAGCTGAAATTGGGATGGAAGTTCACCTTTCAGCATGACAATGACCTGAAGCACACAGCCAAAGCTACACTGAGTGCCTGAGGAACAAAAAGATGAATGTCCTTGAGTGGCCCAGTCAGAACCCCAACATAAATCCAATCTAAAATCTGTGGCATGACTTGAAGATTACTGTCCATCAACACTCCCCACACAACTTGACTGAGCTTGAACACTTTTGTACAGAAGAATGGGCAAATTTTGCCCAATCAAGGTGTGCAAAGTTGGTAGAGACCTATCCCAACAGACTCACAGCTGTAATTGCTGTCAAAGGTGCTTCTACCAAGTATTAACTCAGGGGGGTGGACACTTATCCAACCAAGATATTCTAGTTTTGCATTTTAAATAATTTTTCTGAAATTTGTAGAATTTATTTTTCACTTGGAAGTTGTGGGTTACGATGTCTCAATAAAGGTGGAAAAAGTCTGATTTGATGCAATTTAATTCCAGGCTATAATGCACCAAAAGGTGAAAAATTTGAAAGGGGGTGTAGACCTTTTATAAGCACTGTATTTCGTTAAAACAGCAAATATGTTTTGGTGATTTTTAAGCTTGCATTCTTGAGTACTTTGGATGTTCCAGGACTAATCAAATGGAAGACCAAGAAGGAACCCGAAGAAGTAAAGAGCTTTACGGGAAGGCTAAAAATTCACCCAGTTTTAGTGGAAGGTTAAATTTCATTGTTGGCAAGGAATATATGATTATTATTTTGGGACCTCAATGAAATGTTCAAGATTACAGAAAGTTTTGGCTGATCTGGTGTTTTGTCTTTGCTGAAGTGAGTTGGACCCGACGTTTCACCGACCATCATTTTCACCACGCATGCTCCGCTCTTCTTTGGCCTACCTCGCTTCTTGCTTGGGACAGGAAGGCAGCATCATCAAAACCTTGACTCACAGGCCGGTGAGTTATAAGACTATGAGGAATAAGTATTGGTCATGGAGTTCCGGTTCATTCTGTGTGGGGATGTTGAACATAATTAGTCGTTCTCCCAAAACACCAACAGGTTTTTCATGTTAGAATCCCTGCTTGCTTCCCTTCTGAAGTTGAACAAAAATAACATCAATTAAAAAAATATATTGTTACGGCCACGGGTACCGAGTGTATTATAAGGGGGGTTTAATCCCTGTTTGACCTTGGAAGAGCCGGACCTGGGGCCACCGCTCACAATTAACTTTGTGGTATGGTGGATTGCTTTAGAACCACAAACGCCACCCAGTTAACCACGAGTTCCAGTGTCCACCGTCTAATTATGCCGTTTAACTAGAGGTCACGTGGTTACCTGAATGGGGAGCGCACCCTCGGCAAGGCACCAATCTTATCTTGATTAGATCTTAATTAGGGCGGCCGAGCGTTTAACCGCTGGTGCATGCCGACTATTATTGGTCAAGTCGTGTGGTAATTACCTCCCAGTCTATCTAAGTTCGGACAATGCTGGATCATTGGAAGGAAAGGACAAGCACGGACAGGTTGGAACGTCAACAAATAATTTATTAATAAGAAAATAAATAAATAAAAAGAACTTTTTATTTACGTGAGGTAAAAATAAATAAATTCCAAATCAATCAAAATGATCGCTAGCAACTAAATAATTAATCAGGCAAAATCAATCAAAGTGATAGGAAAAGAGACAAAGAGCAATTGCTTATCAGGGATTGACTTACTCAACAACTAAACACAGACAAGGGTACCCAGCAGATCATTCTGGGGGATTGGGGGGGGGGGGAGAAACCATCTCGCTCACCAAAGAGAAGTCGTCCGTCAAACAAAAACGTCCTGAAATGCGTGAGCGTGCTTTGTCCGTTGCCAGCACCCAGCCTTGCTGTGCACCCACTCGCCATTAGGCTTGAATGCCAATCGATGTCACCCCCAAGAAACAGGTACGCCAAGGGTGACCGTCTGACTGGAACCGACGAAGCAACCGTCTGACCGGAACGATGAAGCAGCTGTCTGACTGGAACCGACGAAGCAACCGTCTGACTGGAACGATGAAGCAGCTGTCTGACTGGAACTGACGAAGCAACCGTCTGACTGGAACGATGAAGCACCCGTCTGACTGGAACCGACGAAGAAGCCGTCTGACTGGAACCGACGAAGCAGCCGTCTGACTGGAACGATGAAGTAGCCGTCTGACTGGAACGATGAAGCAGCCGTCTGACTGGAACGATGAAGCAGCCGTCTGACTGGAACTGACGAAGCGACCGTCTGACTCTAACCGACGAAGCTGTCAGAACCGTAACTGGCTATCGCCAACTGACTCACAAACTGACTCGTCGACTGACCCGCAACTTACTCAGTCGACTGACCCACGCGCGCGTGCCGCACCCAAGAATGGACCTCTCCCTCATTTTATAGGCGGCCTGTCTCAGTGGCACAGACCCCCCCCCCCAAATCCACCCCGCCCCATTTGCGCACCATTACCGTGACAACCCGCACATCTCGCGGTTATTCCTCGCTTACGAAGCCATGTCTGTGGTGCTGGATGAACGGCAAAAAGCAGACATTTGTCAGAATTACCAAGCACAAACGTGAAGCACTCATAATACGTCAACAACAATTATTGCCTCATTGTTCAGCCTGCCATCAACAGGAGCCAGTTAGCGTCCATAAAGCTGCGGAACGGGGTGTCAACGTAGCTGGAAAAAGGTGGGCGTCGGCGTCAGTGAAAGAAACGGGTGTCTCGCGCGCATGAACGTGTCTGTCGTCAAGAGAAAAAGCTTCCCATAAGAGAGGGATCTATTCTTTACCCTTCTCAACACATCACATTCAGAATCCCACCAGACATGGGGATGGGTCTATCCTGGACATGCATTTAAGGAAATAACTATCTGAGGACCTGGATGTTGGTCTGCATTTGTCGGATCGGATTCTGAAATCCGTAACAATATTCTTCATCTTAAAGTCTTAAAGTGTTCCAAATGGTGGTTTCAGTGCACAAGTGGAGGCTACTCACCCGGTGATGTAACAAGCTCAGCGGGAGGGGCAGACTAACCATTACCTTGTTACCCATGCTCACATGGTTCAAAATCAGGAAAATGCCACATTTAAGAATTTTATGAAAGACAGTTTATTTTGTCATCATATGCTGCACAAGCAGCACTGAACAATCTTTCCTTTTAGTTAATGTCTTGTATCATGGGGCTGTTAAAGACTGCATGTGAAATGTGCCCCTTTTCCTCAGGAGACCAGGAAACTAATACCCGTAAGGAACAGTAGGGAAACTGGATAAACCATTAGGCAATGAGCTATGCATGGAACTGACTGGAATGATCATGTGGTACAAAGTAATTTACACTGGCAGTTAGAACTGTGTAAATTATTTTTTTGAAATCATAGGGATCGGTGGATAAGTTTGGAGAACGCCCTTATAGACAAGGTAAACAAGCAGCCTGATGTAGTCATTCTGAATGAAACCTGTCCAAAATGTAACATCTTTGATTCTGCCATTGTCATCCATCATAATCTCCATCCACCTTCAGTGGCGGAGTTAACTACAACGAAGTCTGGCACACCATCGCAAATCCCCACACTTCCCACCTGAAGCAAAGCTGAAAGATGGCAAAATGTTCCACCATTATTGACCCAATGTGAATTTTAGAGTTAAATTTTTTTTCCTCATTATGACCCCAAGACCCCATCCCATCCCATCAATTTTTTTTTCCCCATCCGATTAGGAGATAGCTTGAAGGACAGACGGACAGACACAGACAGACAGATGGATCTGATTAAAATATCCCCACCCTTTTTGAAAAACAGGGTGGGATAACAACTCACCCACTCTGCTTCAACAACACTTAACAGCTCCATGATCTTTATCTTCAGGATTGATTGGCAGCATCATCCTGGAAACTTTGCCATCTTGAACTTCGACTTCAAATCATCCAACACCCTGACTTGGACATATATTGTGACACATTCGTCATAGCTGGATATATATCCTCATTCGCCCTGTCCAAGTATCATCACAGGCAATCTATTTGCAGAGGGGCTGCAACGGGTTGAAGTGCCACCACCATGCTGCCTTTATCCCATGTGAATTTTAGAAACGATTGAACAGCAAAATTAATTTTCTGTAGACAGCCATGTCTTATCCATGATTGGTTATGAAACGTGTAATATAATGATCAGATTTGAGAACGACTTTGTACTATGAGAGGGTGTTGAATTGTAATGCCTCCTGTTCTTTTTCTCCAAAACAGATAAAGATATTCAAATGAAACAAAGTGCAATCCACCCATTAGTTCTTTCTGCCATTGGGTGCAAGTTTTGGTGATTCTGATACCTGATGTCTCAGTGTTGTGGTAGTCAAGATGGCAGAGGGCTGCACGATGTTGTCAGAGCTGTAGAGCGTGAAATGCCTGAGATGAGATTTGGGATGGCTGACTCGAGATGACAGTTGGGTGCACCATTACGATCCTGGGAGTAAGTGACGGTCGATGGAGTACCAACACAAAGGATCACCATCCTCGACTTGGATCCATAAAATTTTCATCTCCTTCCCAAACTTAAGGAACACCTTTGTGGTGAACATTTCCTTCTGACGATGATGTCATGACCACTGTGAATTGCTAGTTAAGTCAGCAGGACACACAGTTCTATCATGACTGCATCACAAAACTACGTGAATGTTGGCAGAAAATACTTGACTGTAGTGATATGTTGAGAAAGAAACTAGTACCATGGTAGAATAAAGATTGATGTTTGTATCTGTGTGTTTCATTCAAATATCTTTCAAGTTTTGGAGAAAACTAATAGGAAGCATTTCTTTTCAACATGCCCTCGTAGTTTTCCTGACATTCGGCTCTTGTTTCATGATGGTTCTTCACCGTTTCACTCTTTGTAATTTCCTTTTTTTCCTATTTTTCTCACAATGAACTGTTCTTATCATCGATCCTCAATGTCATCTTTTTTCACCATTTTTTCGCACCATGCCAGGACATCATTCAACGCATAATGCTGGGCCAATTACAGCTAGTGGAGAGCCTCCAGGACTCAGAACGCCTGCGTGCTCTGCGTTCGTATGCCCTCTTTGTGCTTGAGTTGCTTCCGAACCTCCCAGCTCTATCGGGCAGCACCCCAGGGGACTTGGGGTCATTTGTGCTTCGCGACATCGTTTACTCGCTTGTGCACTTCCTGCGGTCCGACCAAAGCCGGTAATGTACTTAGCAAGTGCAGTCGAGAGGTTCAGGCCGTTAAAAGACACAGATATTAATCTTTGCTTGTTTGTGTTGTCGGCAGGTCAGCTCTACTCATTGACCCCGGAACGCGCTCCCAATTGTTGCAGCTTTGGATGTTGAAGAGTACATGCGATGCTGCTCTAATTTGGCGCCCTAAAGAGCTTGCTGAGCATCTGCAACCCATTGTTTCTGTTCTTGTGCCGCTAGCTTCACAAAATAGCACGAGACCATGCCATCCAGACTGTCAGACACAGGTTGGTACTCACTGTAGACATTTTACCCTCGCCAGAGGAGAGGGTATTGCATTTTGGTCCATTTGTTATCTTGCCAAATCGAAGTTTTTGCAAGATATGTTAGTCAGCTTGTATGTTTTTTTTTTTGTTTGTTTGTTTGTTTGTTTGTCTGTAATCACGTATAAAAAATTCTGCAGAGCACAGTTATCATTGGAAATTTTTGTAACTTCGCATATCAGAGGCCTATTGAGGTCCCTTTCAGCGCATAAAATTTTGAAGGTCAAGATCACTGTCGCAAATCAGGGGAGTCGACGAAACCCTTATTTTTTGAGTAATTTTGATCGGATCGTCTTCAAACTTCATGGGAATATAGTTCATTGTCTGGCGCTCAGCTGATTAATTTTTGGTGGCGATTGGCCTTGACCTTCATGGTTAGCGCCTGAGGTCAAACATATTTGACCCCAAGGTCAAATTTTCAAGTTTTAGGAACCATATCGTGTAGTACCTCAAATTGAACACCTCGATGAGTGCTTTCTAGATATGTCAAGCTTGAGACACTATGACATCATTTGGTGACGTTTTGAGGCAAACGCATATTTTTCATGGTTACTCTGTAGAACGATTCTCATCGGAATCTCTCGTAGGCAGATATTCCTCAAGGAGTAGCTCCTGGTGGATAACAGCTCTGTTCACCTCAGTGTGACCTTAAAGAAGTCACACGTGGTCACCTTTTGGCAAGATACGGGTCACCCTGCGGTGACATTGGTTTATTTGTCTGTCTGTCTGTTGTTTGTTCGTTTGTCCACACAGAACGTGAGTATGGTTTTTCTCTGCAACCGCTTATCGGATTGACGCAAAATTTTCACCACAGGAGCGACAATTCATGTGGAATGTTTTAATAACAATTAAGAAGTCATATGTCATGTCGTGTGGTAAACATGTTGGAAAAAAGGAAAAACTTGGGACCTCCGTATCTCCGAAACGGTACATTGGAAAAAATTGAAAATTGGCACATGGCAAGTTCTCCACATGGAGAATAAGTGTGATTTATTTTATGATTACATAGGTGCCTTCATTATGACTTTATAATTGCATACCAGGAATGCTACATCCGATCAGTGTGAAAATTTTTGAGGGCCATCTTGGGCAAAATTGGTCAACAGAGAAAAATTGATGACATCATCGGTCATGTCATTTGGCAGATATATATATATATATATATATATATATATATATATATATATATATATATATATATATATATATATATATTAAAATGGACCTTCAAAAATCTTCTTCTCCAAAATGGCTGAACAGATCGAGGCAAAACTTTACAGGTATGACCAACTATCCATGAGGAACAAAACATTTTCACCCTATGATGTCATAGGTCATGTGATTTGGCAACCATAATGGATTTGCCCTAAAACCTGTAAAAGTCTTCTTCTCCAGAATTGAAATGACTGGACAGATCGAGGGGAAATTTCACACATATGTTCACCAAACCTTGGGGATACCAGGGTGTTACACAAATAATTGATAGGTCACATGGTCTAACAGCCATATTGGATTGAACGAAAATCTTAAAAAAAATTCTTTCTCTTGAACCGCTTCATCGATCAATGTGAAACTTTGTAATTATGATCTAGCAGTGATGATCAATATATGTTTTAAATTTCAACCTGATGGGATGCATGGTCTGGCCGCAGAATTGTTTAATTTTTTGAATCTGCATTATTTTTCATTTTTATTTCTTGAATAAGGCTCACTTGGCAGTGCCTGGATGGGTTTGAAGGTAGAGGAGTAGCAGCTGAAACCCAAATCCTATCCAGGTTCCTCCTGATGACTTCATCTTTGCTTTTTTACTTGTTTGGGTGTTTGGGTACTAAAGTGGCAGTTATAGTTACATCTTCTACTCATTACGGAGCACACCAGTATGATATGGACACCCAGTCGGGCCTGGGGAGTCATATATTCACTGGATCATGGGGTGTGGCGCTGCCGGTACCTGTGCGGGAGGACGAAAGTCCGAGTCTTCAGGTCCTAGGTGCTTCCAGTCTTGCTCTATGGATGTGAGACTTGGACTCTGACCAGGGATCTGAGACAGAGACTTAATTCCATTGGTACCAGGTCTCTTCAGAGAATCCTTGGCTATTGCTGGTCGGACTTTGTGTCCAATGAGCGGTTGCTGAGAGAGACTCAAATGAGATTTGTTACTTGCATAGTCTGTGAGCGTCAGCTGTGGCTGTGGGGACATGTGGCTCGTTTTCCTGACGCTGATCCTGCTCACCAGATTCTCTCAGCGAGGGAGCCTCATGAGTGGAGGAGGCCAATGGGCCAACCAAGTGCCTCGTGGTTGCAGCAGGTTGATCAGCATCTCAAGGAGATGGGGATAGGCCAGACATCTGCCTGGGTAATTGCCAGACGTAGGCCCCTGGAGTACCAGTGGAAAGCGGACGCAGTGACACGCTGCTCCGGTGCATGCTCCCACACCTGACCTGACCTGACACCAGTGCACAACCACCAAACAAAACAAGTCCTGGCGAGGGTCTGCAATCTGTGATTGCTCTTTTTCTTGTTGGAGGCTGTTTTTGTCTCTGTTTATTCATTTATTTAATCTTTTAACTATTTTAATTCTCGTTGCTCATTTTATGAAATGCACGCACAGGAAACATTCATTGAGACTATCTTGTCTGTAAGGTGGAAATAAGTATCTTCTTGAGGCCAAATGACATGTATCAATATTAACTAATCAACCTTGGAATATCTAGCAGAGATAAGTTTGTAAATTGCTTTGAATAAACTGAAACTATAAAATGTAATTTCCTAACATTGCCTCCTATTAATTGGAAGGAACATATCTGTCAGCGAATGCAGAAAGATACCTGTGGGTAGGAATTGTTTGCATGGCATAATGTCTAACAGGGAATACCTAGGAAACAGGACAGCCAGCTTAATGACTCCTCTGGAAGATTTCCCACTCAGTGGTGCAATGCCT
>NC_140974.1:39989584-40032084 GCF_056783735.1 Eptatretus burgeri | reverse complement strand
TTAAGTAATAAATTATAACGCATGGCGCTCGACCAGTCACACAACGCACGAGACAAAGTTTCGCTTGTGAACTTCGAATATTTTCTCCGTTTTTTTCTCCAAGCCCCACGATGCCGCCCAAACGCCTTGGCCTTCTAAGGCTTCTGGCAAGGAACCAAAGCGCCAGAGGAAGGTTTATATTCACTCAATATAAATCAAACCCAATCGTGTTTATACACCGCCCAGCATTTAATAATCACTCGATATAAATCATACCGAATCGTGTTTATACACCACCCAGCGTTTAATAATCACTCGATATAAATGAAACCCAATCGTGTTTATACACCACCCAGCGTTTAATAATCACTCGATATAAATGAAACCCAATCGTGTTTATACACCACCCAGCGTTTAATAATCACTCGATATAAATGAAACCCAATCGTGTTTATACACCACCCAGCGTTTAATAATCACTCGATATAAATGAAACCCAATCGTGTTTATACACCACCCAGCGTTTAATAATCACTCGATATAAATCATACCGAATCGTGTTTATACACCACCCAGCGTTTAATAATCACTCGATATAAATGAAACCCAATCGTGTTTATACACCACCCAGCGTTTAATAATCACTCGATATAAATGAAACCCAATCGTGTTTATACACCACCCAGCGTTTAATAATCACTCGATATAAATGAAACCCAATCGTGTTTATACACCACCCAGCGTTTAATAATCACTCGATATAAATGAAACCCAATCGTGTTTACACACCACCCAGCGTTTAATAATCACTCGATATAAATAAAACCCAATCGTGTTAATACACCACCCAGCGTTTAATAATCACTCAATATAAATCAAACCTAATCGTGTTGATACACCGTGTTTATAAAAAAAATAGGCATTTTTTGGGGAGGCGTCCATTCATCGCGGATTTTCACTTCTCGCGGGGGGGCTTGGAACGTAACCATCGCGATAAACGGGGGATGACTGTATATATATATATATATATATATATATATATATATATATATATATATATATATATATATATATATATATATATATATATATATATATGCATATTAGGGTGTTCCAAAAAAATGAAAGTTTGATTTTTGCTGCTCCCTGATTTTGCCTTTGTTCCAATACCCTATAAGAACTTATAGGTCAAAAATGAACAAAATTCCATGATATTTAGGGGTTCCTCAAGTTGGCACAATTATGTCCATTATGGAGAGGGCATTTTGCACTGCAATGTCAAAAAGCTCATCTCGGTCTCCTTGGAAAAACTATTCTTTCATCCTATATGACTGCTGTGGTTTTTGAAAATATCAAACAACCATATTAATTGTGAAGTGTACTGCGTTGTGCATATTCGACGGCAAGTTGTCAGTAACAGTTTGGCAAATTTCAACAATATTGTACCAACTTGAGGAACCACTAAACATCCTCCAATCTGCTTCATATTTGGTGTCTGTGTTTCTACTGTCAAATGGAACAAAGGCACACCCAGGGAGCATGAATATTCATACTTTTATTTTTTTTACCCCCTATTATGAAGCACCCTAATGCATATACATATACATATATATATATATATATATATATATATATATACATATACATATACATATACACATACATATATATATACTTTTTGGTGGTGTTCACAAACAAATTTCAAGACGTCTTGCCTACTTCACATTTTGTTGCACCTGTGTAACTTGTTTCTGTGTCGTTGTCCATGTGTGAGGAAGGCACTATCCATACTGGAACTGCTGCTGAATCAGGAGGATCCAGACATGTGTGATGCGGTGACTCGACTCGACGCTATCCCCGCACAGCCCCCTCTTTCCAACCTCCATGAGATGCAAAAAAGGATGAAACTTGCCCACAACGACCGCTCACTCATAAAGGTCACTTTGATTTGCTGTTTCATTCATATCCTTCAGATGTTTTGTTTCGCCGTGACTCTTTAGCAATGTATCTTGTGGCATTTTTATTATTCCTAAGAGTACATGCAAAGAGTACAGCTGGCTGAGTGTGTCCTCTGAAGGCGAATTTCTTCACAACTCACCACGCCTATAAAATTGCAGTTTTAGTGGATTTAACAGTCGTTTCGAAAATCATTTTTTTCTAACAGCAAGAGCTGACCAATATCTCTACATTGTAATTTTATAGGACTGATTGGACGAATGAAGATTATAATGACAGTGATGATCAACTACAAGCTTTTAGATTGTTTACTTGGTGCATTTATATCACTTAAGCTTTTTCTTGTTTAATGTTGTTGGTTCATTCATTCATTCATGCATTTGCATATGCATATCTGTTGTGTGGGAACGAGGTTTCTGGTTCACTTGTCAATATTGTTTACAAATCCGAGAAATTTAATTAATGTCATTTTGAAACTCTTGCGCTCTTACGCATTTAAAAAATAAAATGGTCGCATCCTTCATTTTTACCTTCACCATCAGGTGGACAGAGGTTATGCTTTCACCCGTCTTTGACTGTGAGCAGGATATCTCAAAAAGTTATGGACAGATTCAGATGAAACTTGGTGGTTGTGTGTGTGTGTGTGTGTGTGTGTGTGTGTGTGTGTGTGTGTGTGTGTGTGTGTGTGTGTGTGTGTGTGTGTGTGTGTGTGTGTGTGTGTGTGTGTGTAAGGGAAGAATTGATTAGATTTTGGTGAAAATCCAGATCTGGATATGAGAATTTTTAAAGTGATTCTTCACCATTGAGAGATAGTGCCAAAAATAATATATAACACAATATCTCAAAAATTTGCGGACGGATTCAGACGAAAATTGGTGGATGAGTTGGGTTGGTGACAAGAACAAGCAAATTCGATTTTGGTTAAGGTCCGGATTTTGGTTAAGGTCCGGATGCAGATCCAATCTATAGGGTGCCCCACAGAAAACCAGGAAATTTGGTACAGTTCATTTTAAACAAAACAAAGGCAAACTTAGATGTAGTGTAAAACAAAGATACAAATTTTATAACTGCTGCATTCTGAAATAAAATAAAAAAATGGTGAGAAAATTTATATGTGAGTTTATTGATATGGTAAAGGTCAGGTCAGGTATGGGAGCATGTGCCAGAACAGCGCGTCGCTGCTTCCACTTTCCGCCGGTACTCCAGGGGCCTCCGTCTGGCCATCCCCCAGGCAGATGCCAGGCCCATCCCATCTCCTTGAGATGATGGTCAACCTGCTGCAACCACGAAGCACGTGGTCGGCCCACTGGCCTCCTCCACTCACGAGACTCCCCCGCTGAGAGAATCTGGTGAGCAGGATCAGTGTCAGGAAAACGAGCCACATGTCCATACAGCCGCAACTGACGCTCACGGACTATGCAGGCAACAAATCTCATCCGAGTCTCTCTCAGCAACCGCTCGTTGGACACAAAATCCGACCAGCGATAGCCAAGGATTCTCCAAAGAGACCCAGTACCCAAAGGAATTAAGTCTCCGTCTCAGATCCTTGGTCAGAGTCCAAGTCTCGCATCCATAGAGCAAGACTGGAAGTACCAAGGACCTGAAGACTCAGACTTTCATCATCCCGCACAGGTACCGGCAGCGCCACACCCCATGATCCAGTGAATCCATGACTCCCCAGGCCCGACCCAGACGTCTATTGACCTCTGACTCACAGCCAACAGAGACATGAATATCACTGCCAAGGCAAGTGAATCTCTCCACGACCTCAACATCCTCACCACAAACAGACACAGACAGGACAGCAGCATCCAAGATGTCACCGAAAGCCTGGATCTTAGTTTTGACCCAGGAAACCCGTAATCCGAGCGGCTCCGTCTCCTCATTCAGCACCTCGAGGGCCCCCAAAAGGATATCTAAAGTCTCCGCAAAGATGACTGCATCATCTGCAAAATCAAGGTCCGAGATCTTGACATTCCCAAACTATGCACCGCAGCTTGATCTCTCTGACATCCTCCCTAAAATCCAGTCCATACAAGTGCTGAAAAGTGTGGGGGCCAGTACACACCCCTGACGAACTCCAGTAACAACTGCAAATAAGTCAGAGATGGTACCACCACACTTCACAGCACTCTCAGTACCAGAGTAGAGTTCAGACATCAGATCGATCAGTTTTGGTGGCACCCCACGAAGACCAAGAATCCTCCAGAGGACATCCCGATTCACTGAATCGAATGCTTTACAGAGATCAACATAGGCTGCAAGCAGCCCCTGTCAAAACTCTCGTCTGCGTTCGGTGAGGACACGAAGAACAAGGATACGGTCAATCGTTGACCTCTTTGGTGTGAAGCCTGACTGCTCTGGACGCTGGTGCTCAAGCAGATGATGGCGAACCCTATCAAGAATTATCCGAGCAAAGACCTTGCCCGGCACTGAGAGCAGCATCACCCCTCGGTAGTTGTTGCAGTCTTGGCCATCACCCTTCCCTTTCCAGAGAGGAACAACAAGGCCCCTCTTCCAATCAGTTGGGATGATTCCTGTGTTCCAGGCAGAGCACAAAACTGCATGCAACGACACGAGTGCAGCATTTCCACCAGCCTTGAGAAGTTCAGCATGGATGCCACAGATCCCTGGAGCTTTGCCCCATTTCAAGCGGTTCACCGCAGCCCGTGTTTCCACAAGCGAAGGTGGACCACAGTTGATTCGAGGGTCAGCAACAGGGATTGTAACACCCTTGACGTCCAACTCGACAGCTGGGGGATCAGCCCGGTACAACCGCTCAAAGTAACCGGCCCAGTGGGCCTTCACTTCAGACTCCTCTGTCAAGAGCCTACCACTCTCTGCTCTAACTGCAGTGCTCCGAGGGATGGGCTTGGATGAACGCAATCCGCGAATTCCCCTGTAAGCGGGACGAGAATCACCTGTCCTCAGGTGATGCTCTACCCCCTCACAGATTCCTCGCACATAGGCCTCCTTGTCCACCCTCAGTGCACATACAGTTTTACGCCTCAGCTCCTTGAACAGCTCAGTTCTGCCATTCAGCCTGGCCCTGCGACTCTGGTCAATGGTATCCAGTGTCCCTTGAGAGACAAAATTCTTCTTTGCCCTGTGGTGAGTTCCAAGACATCCACCGGCAACATCAAGGACGTTGGTCTTGAAGGCACTCCACAACTCTTCAGGACCCCCCAAAGCACCCAGACCCCCCAAGTGTCCACTCAGCCTGTTCGCAAACTCCTCAGCTACTCTCTCATCCCTGAGCTTGCCAACATCCAGCCTCGGCTGGGATGGTACCATTCTCCAGGATTTAAGGTGCAGCTTTAGAGTTGCTACAACAAGCCTGTGGTCAGTATTGAGGAACTGAGCACTCCCGTAGACCCTGCATTTCTGGATCATCCTCCAGCGACTGTCAATGAGTAAATGGTCAATCTCCTTTGCCACACCGCCAGCATTGGAATACCAAGTCCAGCGATGAGCTTGTGGGCGCTGAAACCATGAACCAGCCATCCTAAGTCCATGACTTCTTGAAAAGTCAAGGAACTTGGTGCTATTCTGGTTCATAGTTCCTGACCCATGGGGACCAACACACATCTCATAACCATCCCTATCAGTTCCAGTTGATGCATTGAAATCCCCCAAGACCAGAAGTGTATCTCCTCTGGGGCACTGATCAACCACAGACTCGAGCGTGGCGTAGAATTCATCCTTCACGGTGAGATCACTCGCCTCAGTCGGAGCATAAACAGAGATCAGGGAAATGACACCTAAGGAGTGACGAATCCTTGATCTCATAATACGCTCGTTGACCGGTGTTACCTCAATTATCATTGGGGTCAGCTTATTGGACACAGCTCCAGCAACTCCTTGGGTATGGTAACCATCAGAGTGACCAGACCAATAGTAGGTGTAACCACCCACCATTATTTCGCCGCAATCCGGTCTCCGAACCTCAAAGAGAGCTGCAATCCCGATGTCCAAACGCTTGAGCTCAGATGATAACAGAGACAGGTGATCATCCTCTCTTTGGGATAGGACATTCCAGGCACCCACCCGAAGGGACTGCCTCAGGTTAACCCAAGGAGACCGCCGTCTGGTGGACGACACCTCAGCACCACTCCGACACACTCTCCCGCAATCTGACCCAGGGGTGTTACCCCGTGGTTTCCCTCCTATCATCAAAGATTGGGGGTCCCGAAGGCTTTGCCCAAATCCCGTCATCCGGTGAGCCGCCCTGTGAAGGGAAGCTGCACAGGAGGTGCTCCCACGGAGTGGGTTTTCAAATTTTTTTTTGCGTTTTTGTGTTTTGCGGAATGAAGGGTTTTATGGTGGCCGGAGTGCAAATCCTACCACCAACCTCCTAATAAAAGAGTAACCCAACTGCAGGAGGACGTCCGCAGACACAGTTGGGCACAGATATGGTAAAATAAATCTCAAAATCTCAAATTTCCTGGTTTTCTGTGGGGCACCCTGTATAAGTGGTATACAAAACCTAAACCGTTCAGCCTGGCAGGGATGTGTGCTCTGCCGAGTGTCGTTCAAGTTTTTTTGTGGAATTATCCACTTTTCACAATTATCAATGTTATGCATCATTTACAATTCATCTTTTTAATACCCTGCCCCCCCCCTTCCCGTTCCCGTCATTAAAGGAGTTAAAGTTACCGTAAAGTTTTGCACAAAAAATTGAGGATGAGACAATTTAACTTTGATGATGATTTTGTGTTTAAAAAAAAAATCTGTCAGAGGTCTTGAGTTTTCCATTGAAATTAATGGGGTTTCATACATTTTTACGTAAAAATTCCAAGTGAGCCGAACTCTCCTCTTGGATTGGGTAGCCAATGAGGAGTTTGGCCTGTCGGTGTTGTGCTGCTGATGCAGGGATTCCTCATCTAATCGTGGCTTGTATGTTCCAGCACATCGAGGATTTCCTTCAGCCACACACCTGGAGTTCGTGGCCAGAGTCCCGTCTTGAAGGTGTGCTCACCCTGGTTGGGCAGTTGGCGCAAGGACAGCACGATGTAGCAGAATTACTACACAAAGATCTCGGTCAGTTCTTGTTGTATTTCCTCAAAATGGCGATGGATTTAGTTTTGGATGCGATGCATTCTGTGGGTGATCTGGAGTAATAGATTCCTTTGCTAACCATACCTGTCTGTAGAACATCCAGAGGAAGGTGTTTTGCTGCGGCTGTTTACCGCCCTACTGTCACTTGGCAAGGCTGCTTTGCACTGTTCAGCTTCCTCAAGCATGATTGGTGAGTCTTTCTGCTTCTGTTTCTTGTAAATGATACAAATTGTCCGTCCATGTTTTAAAGGCCTCTTCACTCCATCTTGACAAAACAAGCTGCTCACGACATTTCAAAAGCTGGATGATTGTTTCTGTGTGCTAAAATCTTCTACTCATGGGTGAGATAAAATTCATAGCGAGGTACTGATCTGGAGGACAACTTATAGAAGGATCTTGCTCATCAATACATCAGCCCAAATAGACATTCGTCTTGTCATTACTTTACTCATCTGTTTCTTACCCTTCATATTTCATACTTTTACTTGACCTAAACCATGATCAGCGATGTGATTTAACCAAGAAGCTTTCATTTGATCAATCGACTGGTATTTTTATGTTTATATCAGTGCAGACAAAAATAATTGGCTATCTATTTATGATGATTGCTGAAATGATTGGATTTTTCACTCCTCCTCCTTTCCCCCCACCCCTCCCCCATCTCAACAATATATGATTCCCTTCCCAAGTAGCTTGGTGACTATGTGGGTAGTGCCTTTCTGCATTGCTGTCATTGGTCTTGATTCAAGTTTTGATGATGCTCTGCACAATGCATCACTCCCAATTGTTACTGTTATTTTCTTTGAATGAAAGTTGTAATCATGTGATTCAAGTGCAATGCAATACTTCTTCTACAATGTCATGTGAATCCAGATACAAATAGATATGTTTCAGCAGTTTTAATCCAATGAACAATGGATTTTATCAACTCGTGGTTGATTACGAGAATGTTTATCACCGTGGGAAATGAGGTGCAGCTGACGTTTTGAGCATTACCCCTTCATCAGTGCAAAAAGGTGAACATAAAAGCACCTTAGGAAATTATCTTTTGCTCTGATAAAGGGTTAATGCTTAAATCATCAGCTGCACAAAGCCTGGTGTTAGATTAACGGTTAACGTGGCTGGCTTAAGATCTTAGGGTCATCAGTTTGAGCCCCTGTCACCCTGTTGAAATAACACCAGGTGGGTTGACTCAACCTATCATCTTTCTGAGGTTGGGAAAATGAGTACCAGCTTCCTGGTAGCAGGGTCACTACATCAGCGGCACAGCTGCACTTCCAGAAATGATGCAACCAGCAGCCATAGGCTCCATACGAAACATCAGCTGCATGTCGATTCCCACAGTGGTACACAGTCATATCAACTAAGAGTTGATACAATTCATTGTTTATCTTGTTTGCTGACAAAGACCAACATTAGCCTTCAAATATTCCGTTTCATCCTCTGAAAGCTTGCACTTGGCATACAGTTTAAATCGCATTGTACTTGATGTTATATTTTTCAGAGGCTGTTGGACGCTGTCTCGGTGAGCTTGGCCCACTTAATCTGGCCACCACCACGCTGTCTTTGAAAATGAGGCAGGAGCAAGCTGGGGTCACTGATGCAGGGTCATGTCCAACACTCAGATCATGCCTGAGCTATATATCAGGGTCAGGTTCATGGTCAGATGAACAATTAATCCATCACCAGAACCAGCATGTGTTGGAGCTGCTTAATGTTGGACTTACGAACCCAAGGTTTCCAACCAAATTCACTTTCTACTTTCCTTTCCCTTCCTTCCATTTCTTTATGAATTCAACAATCATGCATTTTAAATTACTCAGGTTATTCCTCTAATCTGAATAACTTCTCCCCTTTCTGTCCCTCAATCATTCAGTATGTTGGTTCGTAGTGCAGCGGCTAATTGCCTACGAGCTGTGCTGGCAACCACCGCCGGTGAAGCTACCTGGAGTAGTCGGCTCAATAAAACGCTGCCCTGTAATGACCCACTTCTGAAGTTCCTGATTCCTTTCCGTGTCAGTAGGAAACAGGTGCGTTTCGGGATAACAGTTCTATTTTGAAAGACGAGGAGCCGAAGTAGTATTTTTTGAGGGTGCTTCAAACTTGTGGAGTGTATTGTAATTGTGAATTCGTACCAAGTGCCTTTGATTTCAAGCATTACCTTTCAGAGAGGACAAGTCTTGTCGACCCGTTGCTTCGCTGATGTGTGTAATCAAAAGACAGCATCTCTCAAGCATATTGCATGTCTTTCTGTGAGTCTCCGAGGATGCAAAATGAGGTGAAACACATGAAAAAAAGGATCTTCTATAAAATGTAGTGATTCCCTCCGCCACCGAAGGTGGACGGAAATTATGTTTTCATCCCTGTGTTTGTTTGGCTGTACGCAGGATATCTAAAAAAGTTGTTGACCAATTCGTCCAAAATTTGGCGGACAGGTTGGGTGTGTGACAAGGACAAGTTGATTATATTTTGGTGAAGATCTGGATCCGAGAATTTTTAAAGTGCTTCTTCACGATTGAGTGAGAGATAGTCCTAAAAACATATATAGCACGCTATCTCAATATGTTATGGACGGATTCAGACAAAACTTGGTGGACAGATTGGGTATGTATCAAGGACGAATTGGTTAGATTTTGGTAAATATCTGGATGAGGATCCAATAATTTTTTCAATTTCTTAAGTGATTCTTTACCATTGAGAAATTTGGCCAAAAACGATATATAGCATGATATCTCAAAAAGTTATGGAGGGGTTACGACAAAACTTGGTTGATGAGTTGGGTAGGTGACAAGAACATGTTGATAAGATTTTGGTTAAGGTACGGGTACAGAGCCGGCCTATCAGTGGGATACAAAACGTAAACTGTTTAACTTGGCAAAGGGATGTGCTCTTCCAAGTGCTATTCTCGCTTTTTCTGCTGTCACTGTGGTAGTTGTTGTATGTGTGCTCCTTTCATGTACTATCATATATTTTATTTTCCTTCAATAAGAACCACGATATATAATTTTGTGTGTTCCTTCCATGTCCATCACGTTTTATTATAAAGGGCTCCTGTTGTCATAACTGTTGGAACCGTAACATGAAAGCTCCCCATTCGTCTTCGTCTTCGTCTTATTCTTCTTCGAAAGAAAGGCTTCGAAACCAGGCACTTTTTGATAAAACGGAAACACATTTTTGTTCCAAGTACATTGAGTATCAGCTTTCCAACCAAGGAAATCAATTATTAGCTTTCCAACGGGACCATTTTTTTATTTATTATCATACGACAACAGGAACCCTTTGAAATAAAACATGACAGATCACGCACGCATGCGCGCGCGCGCGCACACACACACACACACACACACACACCGCTTCTTTTAATAATGGAATATGGGGTACAGGGGGTTAAACCAGCTTGAGATTGTTAATTGAAATGTAAGATGAATGATTGAATTTTGATAAATAATTTCATTTGATGTATTTCCCTTTACAGGCCGCCTCTGAAAATTACTTTTTCGTAATACTTTGGAACTGGTATCAAATGTGCCAAGCTTGGTCAAGCTTTGAGAACCCACTCTTGTCTCTGGCACTGATTCTTTATCATTCTGATGAATTTTTATGAGCCAATGCCTTATAAAATATGCACATTGGTGAGAAGGGTGTGGTGCAGTATGTCAATGAAAAAATAGATGTAATGTGGGAAAAAAAGAGGTGAGGTGGGGGGGGGGGGTTGGAGACATGATGTTTGGGAAGGGTGAGATAGAGAAAGAGAGAAGAAAAAAAATCTGCTAAAGTTATAGGAAGAGCTGGACATATAAGGCTCATTTACACCATGTCCTTGGGACAGAGCAGGGCCGCATGAAGTTGCTTTCACAACCAATCCAATCGGTTATGGGTGGGGCGTTGAGTAACAAACCTTCCACCATTCAACCTCATCATGGTGATGTCATTGCTCTCGATTTTTTATAGAGGAAGCAGAAAACATGGTGGACATTCCAGAGTGTGTGTGCCAGAACAGAGTTCGTTTCTCTCTTGGCAAACCATGCAACTGCAGATATTGGCTTCACTCTGGTCGGAGTAGTCTGTACAGCTTCAATTACTTAGTGTGTGACTTCACACAAAAAATGCATGTGTGATGGATTTGTAGTTGGAGACCAGGTATGGCGTGAATGTCAAATGCATGTTCAGTCATTACTGGCCTGGTCCAAAGTGGCATCGAAGATGTGATATGGATGAGCTTATGGAGAGGTTTGAAAAAAATCCATCATCTTAGTTTTCAATCTGGTTAATATACTCATTAGTAATAACAGCCATTGGCAGAAGAAGAATATGATAAGAATGATTACAATGGACCATTGTGCATTGTTTGTGTGACATCATGCATCGTCATCTTGCATCGTGTTTGCCTTTGTGTGACATCTAAGCTATCATGGAGTTGATGATTGTTATTAAATTGCATTTTGTTTATAATAATTATTACAGTTCTCAATTTGTTTTTCATTTTTCTTGCTTTGTTTCTGTTTGTTTTTTCTCGTCATCAGCTTAAATCTTCAAAAGAGATTGACAGCAAAAATATCGACCATGACGGAAAACCACGTGAGGCAGCATGTCATGAACGACTTAGTTGGCTGCAGAGGGAGGCGGTGCACCTGATTTCAATGGGATGGGTTCAAGATCAAATCCTTAAACTGTTGGCTCCAATTTGTGAGGTGAAGAGCAATGCAATGAATCATAACTTGGTTTTTTTGATGTTGCTTGGTGTATATGATTCATTCTCATCTTTGGCCATATTTCAGGTACAGGATTAGATATTCAAATTGAATGTTGATATTACTGTATATCATTAACTTTGATATAATTTGTTCCTGTCGAAAAAGAAAATATTTACAACTTACAAAATGCTTAACTTTATTAAAATGTTGTTTCCCTCCTCACCATTTTGTAGTTAGCACATTGAAAATATAGTTTTATCAACAATTTCATTCTTGGGCTGACAGGGTGGTCGAAAGGTATGCATACTCACCTCCGAGCTGTCCAGACTGGATTTGAGTGTTGGCACAGCTGTAAACTGTCATGATGGTGTTTCATAGGCAGGGCCATACATCAATGTGTGTGCCGTCCCTCGGATGGACGTTAAACTGGGCGTCCTGTCTGCCGGCATTAGTTGGTGGACGTTAAAGATCCCATGGTGTCCTTCATGAAGAGTAGGCAAGCTATCGCTGGCAGTATGAACAAATTCGAAATTCCTGCCCTCACGACTTACAGTGGCCTGCAAAATAATTCTCCCACCAATAATGCCACAGTTAGATGAATTACGAATTATGTCAAAACAATTTTTTCCAAATTAACTTTTTAATACACAACTGAAGAGATCAAACTAAACACACTTATAGTTGAAGGAGGCTGCATGTCAGGAATACCTACATCAAACATGTACAAATCAAAATCCACTGGTTGCAAAAGTATTCAACCCCTTAGGTCAGTACTTGGTGGAAGCACCTTTTGTAGCAATGATTGCTGTGAGTCTTTTGGGTACATCTCTACCAGCTTTGCACAGTGAGATGGTGAAATTTTTGCCCATTCTTCATGTGAAAATTGCTCTTGTTCTGCCCAAGTTTGTTGGGGATCGTCAATGGACTGCAATCTTCTAGTCTCGCCATAAATGTTCAATTGAGTTCAAAGTCAGGACTTTTACTGGGCCACTCAAGGGCATTCATATTTTGCTTATTCAGCCATTCCATTGTGGCTTTAGCTTTGTGCTTTGGATCATTGTCCTGCTGAAATGTGAATATCCTTCCCAGTTTCAGATTCATGGCTGACTCAAGCAGGTTTTCATCAATGATTCTCCTGTACTTTGCACCATCCGTTATCCCTTCTATCCTGACCAGCTTGCCAGTCCCTGCTGATTTAAAGCAGCCCCAAAATACGATGCTGCCACCATCATGCTTGACAGTAGGGATGATGTTGACTGGGTGCTGTGCAGTGTTAGACTTGTGCCAGATGTAACGTTTTGAATTTAGACCAAAATGTTCAATTTTTGTCTTGTCTGACCACAAAACCTTTCTCCACATACCTGCAGTATCATTAAGATGCATCTTTTTCAGTAATGCCTTTTTTCTTGCCACCTGTCCATCCATAGAGGCCAGCTTTGTGAAGGGAATGGGATAGTGTTGATTGATTGAACACTGACCGCCATCTCTGACATAGAGCCTGGCAGATCTTTCAATGTCATTGTTAGATTTACAGTAACATCCTGTACCAGTGTCCTGCTTGCACAGCTGCTGAGTTTGGATGGGCGACCTGATCTGAGTATAGTCTGGGCGGTATGATACATCTTCCACTTCTTTATGATGAATTTCACTGTATTCAAAGGGATAATGAGTAACTTTGAATTCATCTTCAAACCCTCTCCTGAACGGTGCTTCTCCACCACTTCATGTCTGACTTATTTGGAAAGCACCTTCATCATCATGTTTGCCTTGTTGGTTGACCAAGTGAGTTGCCCCATGAAACTCCTTAGATAAGTGGGGGAGCTTAATATTTAAGTTAAACACTGATTATATACAGTTGAAACCTATTACACTTATTCTGTGACCTTTCCAACAAATAATTTGCACCTGAAGTAATTTAGGGTTAATTAGAAAAGGGGTTTGAACGGTTTGACAACTGAGAATCATCTGATTGTTTTTTTTCCTCTGTTAATTCAACTTATTCACATTTTATCTGCATTTTTTTTAGCTTTATTCCTTTGAAGTAGTTTGTGAAGACTATATATTGTTACGTCTGAGGGGGGGGGGGTATGCATTCAAAGGGTAATTCGGATGTTTAATTAGGTATGCCATGCTGTTCGAGTTGTACCAGGATCTCGATGTAATAAGTAGCAATTCAGTGGTGATAAGTTGTCTAGTAAATGTCCATTTCTTCAAGGGGGAAATGATAATTGTCGCGTAATTAGATTGGGAGACGGGTTAGGGTAAGTGTGTCTGCGTAAACCCCTTTTAGTATTCCCTGGAGGCTTGCTGTGACGTCACAGGAGAGTGCTGCGGATGGCTCCACCCCGTGATCACGATTGGCGGAAGGCGACGGCGGAGGGCCAATAAAACGGCTCGATTGGAAGTGACGAGGACTCGAGGATAAAAAGGGTCTGTTCGGGGAAAAGGGGTGGAAGAAGAAGATCGAGAAAGAGAAACCGTTTTGGTGGAGGCTGATGGGTCGGAGCGTGCTCGATTGTTGCGCTGGTTCGTTCCTGAATTCATTGTGTCTCGTGGCCTTGCTGTGCCTCGTTCCTCACCTCGGTTGGCTCTGGGGTTCTGCTGGCTCGGAGTCCGGGGTCGAACGGCGGGCGGACCTGCCTCCCTCTCCTGCTCACATCTTGGCGGCTGTGAGCGGTCTTGGGCCTAGACCAGGAGGTCGACACCAGACGAGCGCGACGCCAGCTCGTCCGGCGCCAATCCAGGGACTGTTACGTCTACACCACGGGCCAGCCTGACCACCAGGACCAGCTATGTTTTGTGTGTGTGTGTGTGTGTGTGTGTGTGTGTGTGTGTGTGTGTGTGTGTGTGTGTGTGTGTGTGTGTGTGTGTGTGTGTGTGTGTGTGTGTGTGTGTCCGAACCCACACCACCATCCCGTCGAATCGCCCCGGATCCCTCCTCTTGCCGAGTCTTATTATTTCTGGTTAGAGAAATAAACATTATTAACTCAGTGAAAAGCGACTCGTGCCACCTTCCTCGTCCCGTTTGCGGTAGAGCGATTAAAACCGCCATCTTTGGGTTATAAGAAAATAAACCGCCTCCATCGTTTCGGCTCATTCTACGTTGGCGGGACTGTTCAAGTCCCGTGGACGTCACAATATTAAGTATGATTGGAAAGCATCATGAAATAAGCTCACGTGGCATCAAAATGTGAACTTTGGAGGAGGGTGAATACTTTTGCAGGCCACTGTAGTTGAGTATTAGGTCTGGTCAACTGCTTCATGAAAGACTCGGCCTAAAAACTTCCCTAGTCCAACCCCAGAAGACGTCGGATGAATTTTGACCAGTAATGAAGAAGATCTCACTGACTGGAAAATCCTCCTTACATCTTTGCTGATGTCTCCACTCTCTGCTGTGATATCCGTCATCCTTCAGACAGACCAGCGGCAGCCTCTTCCCTCTCCTCACACATTAAACCACCCCCCATCCCTTCCAAAAGTTTGCTAATGTATCCATATTGTCCACCCCTTGTGTTCTCCCCTACCCTTAATCGTTACCTGCATCCCTTGTTTGTCCGTCTCTATCTTCCTTCTCCCTTCGCTCTGCTATTGGCGTTTCCCCTCTCTCCTTCTGTTCCCTTTGTTGTGTTGTGTCCTATTTTGTTCTGTGCCCAAGCTCTTCCACGAGCCTAGGCCATGTATAGAATATAACATAAAATCCTAGATTTCACTTTTAATAGGGTAAATTGGTACATGTGCTTTATATATTTTATGGATGTCACTTGGTGGACGGGATGAGCACATTGCCACACACGTGGGTCCCTACGGTGAAAACAATACCCGGCACCCACCCCAGGAGACTGGAAATGCTGAGGTCTTAAAAGGTCCCTATATACAGTCAGTGATAGTATTGCCATGGGTCGGTTGATCACTGATGCCGAATTATCGCCATCTCCTATCTCATTGCCCTATTTAATTTTTACTTGTTCCATTGCTGCTAATGTAAAAGTAGGACCACCCATCCTGAAGCTCACCTGGATCAGGAGCACCAGTCACTCAAACCCCTGATTTTTTAGCTCCCATTGGACTTTGTCCGAAACGGGGGCTTATGTATTTGGGCTCGATTTTCATGTGCGTGTGTGTGCCTACGTGTGTCTGTCTGCAACCATATCTCGGACATGCATTGACCTATTTCATTCATACTTGGCACAAAGACAACTCATGACGGTACACATAAGCACATCATTTTATTTCAAGATGCATTCAAAGATAGCCGGCCGGCAGCCATTTTAGTTGTGAAAAACCCGATGTTGAACACGTCCTCAACCATTTCTCAAACATGCATTTACCGATGTTGTTCAAACTTGGCACACAGATAATGAATGATGGCTTACATATATACGCACATCATTCTTCTTCGAGGTCAGATCCAAGATGGCCAAATGGCGGCCGTTTTGTTACTTAAACCCGTCCCCAACCATTTCCTGAACATGCATGGTCCGATTTTGTTCAAACTTGGCATAAACACAGTACGTGATGGCATACACGTTCCTCTCACTATATTTTGTGATCTGATGAAAGATGGCTGACTGGCAGACTGGTGGCCATTTTAGTTGTAAAAAACCCAGCATTGAACACATCCTCAACCATTTCTCGGACATGCATTTACCGATCTTATTCAAATTTAGCACACAGATAATGAATGATGGCTTACATATCACATCATTCTTCTTCGAGATAAGATCCAAGATGGCCGACTGGCGGTCATTTTGTTACTTAAAAGTTTTCATTTCATAAACATTGTTTTAAGGTAGTTATGGTTTAATTAATTGACAACCAGGCCACTTTTCACTCACTTTTGAACACCTATTTTCTCAGAAAATTTGCTGATGACCTTACAATTTTATTTTATTCTTCTTTTTTTTCCATACCTATACCATGAAGAATATTTCATGTAAATGAAAAAATATATTCTGATTGCTCTTTTCAATTTCACCCCAACCACCTTTAAATACAGTTTACAAAAGCTGATCAGAAAACATTTTCATGTAAAAAAAGCCCAGCAATGAACACATCCTTAAAAATTTATCGGACATGCATCGACCGATCTTGTTCAAACTTAGCACGCAGATGATGAATGATGGCATACATATGCGTCTTTTTTTTTTGAGGTCAGATCCAAGATGGCTGACTGGCGGATGGCCGACTCTCCACATCCCCCCGCCCCCTTCCAAAAAAAAAACAAAAAAAAAACAAACAAACAAACCGAATCCCTTTTGTACGAAACTTGCATCCCAATTGAAAACATCATATATGTCACGTGACCAACTATCTTACACTATATAACTACGTGACCCATATCATTAATATTCATGACCGAATAACACAATCGTATGCAATCTTCCGTGTCACATGACCACTCAAGTCAGTTGCGCATACACATAATTCTTGTTAATATAGGCTAGCTCCTTAACTTTGTACAGCCAAATTACTAAAACCATGGGGGCTATGACATTTTATTTTTAATGCCATGGACAAACTTTGGTACATCACGGGCGATGAAGGTTGTGGTCAAGTTTCATCAAAATAGTGTGTGTAGTTTCGGAGAAGAGAGCAAATACCTATTTTTGGGGGTCAACCATGCTCCACCCTACCCCACCCTTCCCCCCACCCCACCCCACCACTGTAGACCCTCTTAATGAGCGCAGACCTATTTTGGGGGAGTCAACCCCCCCCCCCCATAGACACTCTCAATGAATGCAGATTTTGATGCGGTCGAAACACTTAGGTATATCACGGGTGATGAAGGTTGTGGGCAAGTTTCATCAAAATCATGTTTGTAGTTAGGGGAGAGGAGAGCAAGTACATACTTTTGGTGGTGAAAAACCCCTCCGTAGACTCCCTTAATGAGTGCAGATTTCGATGCGGTCGATAAAATTTGGTACATCATGGGTGATGAATGTTGTGGTCAAGTTTCATCAAAATCGTGTGTGTAGTTTCGGAGAAGAGAGCATATGCCTATGTTGGGTGGGGTGACCCCCCCGTAGACCCCCTTAGGGAGCGCAGATTTTGATGCTGTCGATAAACTTTGGTACATCATGGGTGATGAATGTTGTGGTCAAGTGTCATCAAAACTGTGTTTCTAGTTTCAGAGAAGAGAACATATACCTATGTTGTGGGGCTCAAAAATCCCCCTGTAGATCCCCTTAATGAGCACTGATTTTGATGCAGTCAATACACCTTCGTTAGGCATCAGATGTGAAGTCCTATGTTTGGTTCAAGCGATAATGACTGAAGTGTTTATGGATTGACTGACTTACTCACCTACAGACACTGCTCGATCACATAAGCTCACCTGACTAAAGTGCAGGTTAGCTAAAAATGTTATAATTACATCCATAGTTATGCTGTTTCCTTGCACTTACCAAAAATTCAAATAACATTTTGACAATATTTCAGACAAGCCAAGTGGGAACACATTAGACATCTTTTTCTTTGTCTCCTTTCAAACCACCCGCTCTCTCCGTTCCTCCCCAGGCCAGTCATGATCTCTCCGTCCATCTCTTTCCATATCTGCTTCGAGATGCGTTGATCAAAGACACCAACGACTCTCATTGCCATCTCATTTCTCAAAAGTTCTCCTCAGTCTTCAAACGTTGCTCACCTCAGCTGTCACTCAATGTGACGTTGCTCACCCAGCCACCTGGTCAGTGAGGAATGAATGGAATTACAACTCGGTGCAACATATATTACAGTGAAAACACTTGCACTTCTTTTTCCAAGCTTTGCTGTGTCTCAATTTGGGCTTGTAGGCTTAATATTTAGCCTCAGTAACCTAATAACTGAAACCTGCAATAATCTTGCAACAGAAATCCATAACTATCCACATAATTTGGAGAAAATTATTGTGTAGACCAGTTTATAGTTTTCTATTATAATACTGCATGTACCCAAACTTGTTTAGTAAAGTAGAAAAAATAAAATCGTTGTTAGGACTGGGGTGCTCAAATATTTAACACCTATTGAGGTCAATCAACGTTTCATGAAATGATAAATGTTGAAACACCCTTTAGACGTACTTATATGTGCAGCCTCTTATCAGAGCATGATATTTTGAAATAAAATAACTTCTCATCATGAAATCATGAAGCTGAATTTGCAATGTCATGGATTTAGTTCGATTGTACAATGCACCAATTATCTCAACTGAATGAAAAGAACATATTGCACCAAAGTGTCATTGGAAAGCTACGCGAGATCACAATTAAAGGTATGTATCTCCCACCAATTTAAACATTGAGCGGCACTGTAGTCGGTCACGTGACAACACACCATCCTTTCAATAGCTGTCCCGCTAGATGTGTGTATGAAGCAGAGAACAGTTCTTGAATTTCTTACTGCGAAAGAGGTTCCTCCAGTGGATATTCATAGGCGTTTAAATAATGTGTACGGCGACTCTACCATTGATACGAGCACCGTTAGATGCTGGGAAAAGCGTTTCAAGAGTGGGGAAACTGATATCGGCGACGAGCCTCGACGTGGTCGGCCTGTAAATGCAGTAACACTGGAAAATGAGAGTCGATTCATGCACTCATTAAAGTGCATTCCCATTGACGAAGACGATGTGGAAAAATAACTTCATATTTGCCAAATATGTGTGCGCATTCATTCCCTGTAATTTTTATTGTGAGAAATAAAATGAGGTATTACTTTTGAACCGACCTTCTTATTATTTCAAGCACAATGAAAATGAGCACAATGCTCCAACTCCAAGCTGCAGCTTTGAGGCAGCATTCGTGATTTCTATGAAAATATTTTGTCCCAAATTCCTAACGGATTGTTATTTTCAGTTTATTGAAGTGCTTTTACTTTGTGGTTTCTTCATTGTTTGTCACAGAAATTTTAAAACTAGATATATGCAATCACAAAGTGATTGTCAAGGATAAGCCTCACTGGGCACCTATGATACAACGATGACCATATTAATTCCAGACTGCCATATGACCTTGACCTTCAACATTTCGGGATAGAGTGTAAATTAAGAAAATGTGTCCCCATCTACAATCTATCCATAGAACTCAACATCATGAAAATCTGAGGAAAATTATTCAAGTTATGATCAAAAAGATGTTTTTTGTTAATTCGGTCACAATCCGAAAATGTATATCAGGTGCATAGCTTCATCGCAAGTTCATTATTATAATGCAAGAACATCTTGGAAGGCCAAGCGGTCTTTGAGATTCCACATTCGAAAAAACTGAGCAGACCAAAAAAGAAAGCGGTTTTTTTTGTTTTTTTTTCAGACCACCATTTGATCTTGACCTTTAACGAGGAAGGGTTCATATAAATCTCTAAAACTAAGCAGAATTACAAAATTTAAGCTCCTGAATTGAACTTGGAAGCAGTTCAGACTCCTAAAAAAAGTGTTCATTTGTGCAATTCGGACATATTTGACATTGCCAGCATCTCCGGAAGGTGTATGTTTAAAATGACCATTCAGTGATTGCTAATCGCGTACCAAGTGAGCCGTTTCTTATCAACCGTTTTGTTGGAGTGCTTAAGCCACTTGGCGAGAACTCTACAATATTGGCACTGGCACTGCATACTGTACATCGATCGACTTCAATAAAGTTCAGGGCTACTCGCTTGCGCTGGCCACGTGTTGTTCTGCGGTGCAACAGATATATGCGGTGGTGGCTGTTGCGGTGGTGCGGTGCGGTGGCTGGCTCTCTGAAAATGTGAAATTTTATTTTCCACGACGTCTCCCCTTTTTGTATGACCTGTCACTTCGGCAGAGATAAATACAAATATAAATTAAACATTTCGTTTTTGTTTTTTTTTCTTCAGCCGTTTTGCTTGGTGAAGCCTCTTAGCATGCGTTCTTCAAGTTTCAATGGTGATACCGCGGTTCTATCCTGGAGCTAGGAAGGGAAAATAAACTCTTTGATCACAATGAGTAAAAAATGTTTTGAGTTATGAAATAATGAATTGCCACATCATGGCAGGAGAGCCGAGAGGTACGCACGCTCGCTCTGTGTAGCCTGGATTCAAATCCCGACCCAGCTGTAAACTCTCATCCTGGTGTTTCACAGGCAGGGTGATTCATGAATGTGTGTGTCGTCTCTCGGATGGACGATAAACTGGGCGTCACATCTGCCGGAATCCCTTGCCCCTCTCCCTCTCACCCCTCCCCCCCACCTCTCTCCCTCTTCCCCCCCTCCACTCTTTCACCCCGATCCCACGGCACCCCTCTCTCTCCCTCTTTCCGACCCCTCCTTCTCTCTCTGATCCCTCCCCTCTCCCCCCTTTCCTCTTCCCTCCCTCTATCTCTCTCTCTCCCACCCCTCCCCCTACTCCCCCACCCTCCCTCTGCTTCCCCACCCTTCCCCCTCTTTTGCGGGGACTAGCATGTAACGAATCAGTTTTGGAGTGAGCCGATCAGTGGGGTGCAAAGGTCGCTGCATGTACAAGCATGCATGCATGCATGCAGGCAGATCTTTGCCAGGAAGATAGCATGGAAGAAGTATTCATGTGTGTGTGTGTGTGTGTGTGTGTGTGTGTGTGTGTGTGTGTGTGTGTGTGTGTGTGTGTGTGTGTGTGTGTGTGTGTGTGTGTGTGTGTACATATGCAAATTTCAGAATGTGGAATGGAGTCCTCCCAGGGCAGGCTCAAAATATTCATCTTCATTTTGGTAATGGGTCACGATTCATGGACCAAGCTGTGAAGTTTTGTGCCGAGAGCTCTCTTCAGGATTGTCACTGAGCCGCAGACAGCTTCCAATTGTAGTTTGCTTGTAGTAATATTCCCAGGGATGGTTTTTAATATCTCTGTGAGGTTATTCATCATCATTCTCATAGCTCTAACTATCACTGGTACAACTTTGGCATTCTTCAGCTTCCAGGATCTTTTCACTTCATTCTTGAGGTCTTGGTATTTGGCCATTTTCTTGATTTCTGAATCGTTTAGTCCATAATTACTGGTATTTACACATCAATTAGCAATGCCTTCTCTTTTTTGTGCCAAAGTATGACATCTGGTCACAATGCTTTGTTTTTAGATGTTCACATTTGATTAGATCATTCGATCATACGTGAGCGGAACTTCCATGTTTCAGTGATTGCTTTGGTTAATGTTCCCACGAATTCTCTGGAACTGGGATATCAAAGTTTTTGTAGATGTGCCAGAGGATTACTTTACAAACTCTGCTGTGTCGTTGTGTGTACAGCTGTTCTGACATGAGTTTTTTTTTTGTGTGTGTGTTCGGTCATGCAGCATAATATACCATTATTTTTTCTAACCCCACCTCCACCCCTCACCTTTCTATTTTTTTTTCCTCCTCTCTCTCTCTCTCTCTCTCTCTCTGTCTCTCACCCCCTCCTTGCACCCCCCCTGCAGTGCATAGCAACGTTTGATGAGGCATCGCTGTTCCCCTCCCCCCCTTTCCTCACTCTTTCCTCCTTCCTAGCTTCCCCTCCCTCCTCCCACCATCCTCTCCTCTCTCTCCTCCCACCATCCTCTCCTCTCCCCTCCATCCTCTCCTCTCCCCTCCTTCCATCCTCTCCTCTCCCCTCACTCCGTCCTCTCCCTTCCCTCTGTCCTCTCCGCTTCCCTCCCTTCTCTCCGACCTTAAATTAAGTCAAGGTCAAAAAAAATTGGCAACCCCACATACTTGGTCTTCCCATTATTGATGCAAAATTTCATTTTGAAAATTATCGGACATTAGCAGAAAAAATGTGAGAAAAACCTAAATGGTGGTTTAGTACTCCTCGGGATTTAAGAAACTTCTTCTTCTTCTTTCGGCTGCTCCCGTTAGGGGTCGCCACAGCGGATCATCCGTATGATCCGCATAGTGATTTGGCACATGTTTTATGCCAGATGCCCTTCCTGACGCAACCCTGGTCGCCTCTTACGACACAGGGATATGGTACACCTATTTTAACCGGGATATACACCGGCCCAGTATACTGGTACTCATTTCGCCGACCTCGGAAGGATGACAGGCTGAGTCAACCCCCTGGTGTATTAATTCAATGGCCAAACGGGGCTTGAACTCAGGACCTTTTGGATCCCAAGCCACTGCCCTAACCACTGCACCAACACCAGGCTTGGATTTAAGAAACTCTGGGGTACCATTAAAAATTGGGGCTGCTAATTGCAGAAAGAAACCTGATAACATGTATAAGCCCCCCTCCCCCCATTATATTGGGGCAGGCTTAATAATGAAAATTATACTCCGCTCAACCTTCCCCAGAATGTGAAGAGGCAAGGCAGAGAAACCGTTTGCTCCACGAACAAGTGCTTGCATTATGCAAATGAATGTTTTCACATCGGGTTCACCAAAGCTTTTGAAATAAATACCTTTTTCTTTTGTGGGGTTTCTCACAAGGAACTTTAATGCAGGAATAGGCCATAAGGCCCATTAAGCCTGTGCAATGGTTGCCATCATATGGTTGTTTGTGTTCTAACCTTTTTAAATGCTGAGCATCAAACAAGGAAGCAGCACGTACCATTTTAAAAGTCTTTGATATGACTAGGCCAGGGTTAGAAACACCGACTTCGCAGACCTAGAGCAGATGCTTTAACCATTACACCACTGAGCGTGACAGCAAAGTAGCATAGGCTAAACAAACACTGATGTGATTATATGACTAACAACATTTTTCTTGCTCAATTTACATGCATATTTGTATAACATATCTGAACTTAGAATTGTGTACCCACTCAGTTACTCAAATATCTGATTGCTCAGTTACTCCAATGAGATTGTGAACCCTTGTTAGCTTGTTGCTGTTTAAATTATCTGAGGATTGTACTTCAATGCTCTCTTGGAGTCTTGTTTGCATCAAGATAAATGTGGAGAGTTATCGGTGGAAGTTTTATTTCCTTCGAGTTTTTTTTTTTTTTGACATTTCCTTAATTATTTATTACCCCGCAACATGCGAAGCGAAAAGGCAATTGGTTCACTTTGTCTTCTGTCTGTCGGGTTATCTGTCTGCAGGAGTCGGTCTATAATTGAGGAACTACTTAATTTCAATAGAGTTTTATATTTTGAATAGTGTAGAACACTCATCGGAACATGAATCAGAACACGAACCTGCAGTTTCGCAATACTTTGGTTATTAATTTGGCAAATTGTATGGAATCTCGTCCCGAATGCGCATGTGCACAGAGTAAGGTAATTGTTTTAGTCTGTCTGTCTGTCTGGCAGTCAAACAAAATTGAAAATCATTCTAAACAGGAAACCTACTGTTTTTAAGGATGTCATAAAGGACATAAACAACAGGTACGAATAACTAATTTAACGTTCAATGAGGTGGTGTAAAAGATGGTGCGTCAATGGCGGTAAACTTACTAAAAAAAAATCTACAGCCTTAAAAACATTTATTATTTTTCATTTGAATTAAATATACTTGAACATTGTAGAACACAAATCGCCATGTTGGCACTTCAAAAACCCTCCAGTTTACAGTGCTTGGACAAAATATTATGCTATATTACGCCATCTCGACCAATCAAATGTGCTGCTTGCACTCTGTGTTGAGGAATATCGAGATTCAGAACAGGTCATGCACTCCCTATTCTCAGCCCTTCTGTTTTGTGAATAAGCTAATTAATCACTGAAAATAAAACGATCTATATTACACGAGCTTTTCTGTGATCTGGCAAATGACTCGTGATACGACACTGGAAACATTATATCCTGTGGAAAAATAATATCCCCCTCTCCCTTTTATCATCATGTATTTGTATTGCTCTTGTTAAAATCAAAAAAAAATATTCCTGCCATTTGTCTCCAGCAGGAAGTGAGAAGGAAGATCAAGACGCGTTGCATTCTACTGTCCGCTCTCTGTTATATGCACTCAACTTCCTGAGACAGCAGAACCGGTGAGGCAGATCAAGCTTGACCCCAACTGTGACCCCTTACAGATGTTGTAAACCTTTTTTTTTTAAATGCAGCAACAGAACACCTACACTTGCACAATTTTACATACATTCATCTTGATTTTTATCTTTCTCATTCTTCATGTACCATGCACGACTTGATGCTTACTTGGCACGCCGGAGTCAGGTCAGAGTCTGAGACACCATGGGACAACAACTTTTGGTTGGACCTAGATCTGCTGCAGGTGGCTTGGTCAGCACAGGACTGTGGAGCACATTTCACTGCCCTGCTCTACACAGAGATACATGTCGCTTCACTCAGGTGCCTGACTCACAATTGCATGCAACATCCTTCTATTACTCTGCAATGTACCTATCATTTGTTTTGTGTTTTTATTTTTTGTCATGTTTTCTCCATTGTGTCGCAAGTTTTAAAATAGACCGACCCTCTCTTGTTCCTGCTCAGCCAATCGGAGAGCACTGTTAAGTCAGGTGTTCTCGTAACACCACTTCTCCCATTTTAGCAATGGAAAATCCAATGATGAAAATAACATATGATTGTGGCATGTAAGAGGTGTGCTTCTACAGAGGGCATTTATGTTTGCAAAAATTAGATGGTCCTCCTTTACAAATGGAATTTATAGAGCGTTTTTTGTGGAGGTTCTGCTCGAGTTCAGGTCCTAGAGCTCACAGAGAATGACACCTCATCCCATGTACTTTCAATTTGCCATTTGCAATGACACGTTGAGTAAACGGCCGGGCAGCTTGACAGCCGTGCACAGCAATCTCCTGCCCAACATTGTGGATATGTCAACCAAGAAAAGCCAAAGCAAAAGTTTTGACTGCTGAAGCATACACGGCATCACAACTCTTTTGCTAACTAGTTATCCGATGGACCAAATTTTCATTGGTCTTCACAGCCTTATTGCATACCTGCCTGCTGTACTGCTTGAGCATTAGCTTGCCTTTCACCAAGCCCAGATGTGCTTGGGCCAGTGTAGGGATTACACTGTATGTTCGTTAATAATATTATTATTATTACCACATGATGCTACTATTATTATTATTGTTGTCAATATTATGAGTATTAATATATGCTTTGTGACAATGTGATCATTGTTTTTGTTCTTTATTTTGTAATTAGAATTACAACATATTGAGCTGCTTTAGACACCTTCACATGGTGTGCATTTAAAATATGGGGATTCTAATGATTTTTTTGTAGTTGATTAGCCTAATCAACTCAGGAGGCCATGATGATCATTTGGGTGTGCCACATTACACATCAGAATGCTCCAGCGCAATGCCACAAAAAAACATGACACACACACACACACACACACACACACACACACACACACACACACACACACACACACACACACACACACACACACACACACACACACACACACACACACACCTCATCCATTTATAGTAGAAGTGCACAATGATATATTGGGCCCATTGTAGACCGTTTCACAAGCACCACATTTGTAAGATGAAAAGGTAAGCAATGCATTTGCAGTGAGTGAAATGAAATGTGACATGTGTTCTGATTTGATGGTCTTGTGTTCTGACAGCACCCTGCAGCCCTTTGTTGCTTTTCATTGCCGTAATTGTGTAAGACTCGGCAACATTTGCTGATAGAATGGAGTTGATGCAACTCTGTCCGTTCATAATGTATGTGCAATAAAAGCATTAGTCTTGGCTTTGGTAATTTGTTATATCTCTAAAATTATATTCTCACACTTTAGAAAACTGTCACAGTAACTTATAAATAAAGAAAATAACTAAAATTGTGCAGTCAGGGACTATCTAGTTATTACATCCGCAAATGTGGTGTAATTATTATCCTTCCCCTCTCCCCACAACTCAAAACATGCCCCTTCCCTTCAGTTACTCCTATATCCTCCCACACCCCTCTAATCTCATTTAACCATCTCTCCTGCTCTCCTGTCATCCTCCCTTCTCTTCCTTTTCTCGATATTTTCGTTTACTCAGTCTAGCTCCCCTCCTCCTCCTCACCCACATCTTGTATATGTAATTGACAGCCCCTCAAGATGAAAGCTTCTTGATTCTTGCCATTTACGTCGTGTTTATCCAACTGGTGGGTGTGGCCTGAGTCGCCCAGATCAGTCTATGTTGACTTCATGCATTAAGCCACCATCTTGAATCTCACTTTGCAACTTTATACGGGTTTCCGTGCAATAGTTTGAATTTTGTGCTTTAAACATTCTGTCTTTAACTTTAACATTTTGTCTCCAGTTCCCAAGTACCAGCACTAACAGAATCTTCAGATTTGGAAGATAGCGTAAAGGTAGAGCAGGATGAAACAGATCCTGCTGTTCAGGTAGGAAAACCTTCTGCATAGTGTGGCAAAAAATACATTACTTCCGTGCAGAATGCAATGATAATACGTTTATAATTTGTTTTTTTTTTATGTCAGGAGTTGCTGCTGCAGATATATAGGAGTATTGGAGAACCGGATGGTCTCATGGCCTGCGGAGCCGATCTCAAGGACAAGCAAATGGCGAGGTCAGTGGCAAGGCTTAGATCATATGGCACTGTTGTGCAGCCTTGTGAATCATTTGCTCTTTTAGTCTATTGAATGGCAAAACATTCTTTGCATTTTACTGTTTGTGTTGATGACACCAATGCATATGTTCTCACACATAAGATCATGGTTTGATGTCGTTGCATTGCAGCTGAGCATGGGGCTTGGATATCAAAACTTTGGGATATCTTGCTTCTTTCTCTCAAAGATGATCATAAACAGATTTGGAAATCCTTCAGAATGAAATGACACAGAGGGACTACATTACTCAACAACTGCTGTCAAAATAACATGTCAAACTCAATCCTGAAATGAGCTCGTGTCAACCACGATTATTTATGTGCATACTAGGCCCTAGGGGATGATAGCTTCAGAGCGGTGGGTCAAACTTCTTCAAACAGCATGCCCTGGGAAACTCCTACGCACATCATCAGTTCTCCTGCCTCAAATCTCCACAATGTTTGACAAACTTGGTAATCCTTCAACATAATACGTGGAAAATTGAGCCACAAAAACATCACAAATGGTTTGTTTGTGACTCAATTCACCGAAAGCGATGACCTCATTTCACCAAGCCATGCTGTCACATTGCCAGCCTCATCATTGCCTGCTATTCATCTCTTTTCTTACCTCTGTCACCTAAGGTGGACAGAGGTTATGTTTTCAACCCTGTTTGTCTGTCTGTCTGTCTGTCTGTCTGTCTGTCTGTCTGCAGGCACGATATCTCAAAGCGTTATGGACGGATTTGGATGAAACATGGTTGACAGGTTGGGTGTACGCCAAGGACGAATTGATTAGATTTGGAAGATCTGGAAACTGGAATTTTTTGAAGTGATTTTTCATAATTGAGAGATCGAGCAAAAACGATATTTAGCATGATATCTCGTAATGTGTTCGACGGGTTATGACAAAACTTGGTCGGTGAGGTGGATAGATGACAAGAACAAGCCGATTCGATTTTGGTTCAGATACTGATCCGACTTATTAGTATGATATAAAACGTTAACTGTTCAGTCTGGTGGAGGTATATGCTCCACCAAGTGCCGTTCTTGTTTTTTTTATTGTTTACGATGATGAGGGATTCATGATCTGCCAAAAAACTGGGGTGAAGTTTATAACTCAAAACCAAAATCAAAGAATGAATAGGAAGGGATGATGGTCGAAACGCTCTGGGATTGAACCAAAGAATGGCTCTCGTGGAAATGAAATGACACATAGCATTGGGCCCAAATAAGCGTTTTATCACAACTTTAATGTCTACAGTATTTCAATGATGAGCCTCTAAGCAGCTGCTTACACATGAAAACAAATTGTTCGCATTTTATATATTCCAGGGTTTGTACATATCAACAGGTGGGATCGTGGGAACGTGTCCTCTCCGCACTTGAACTCGAATCAGAGCTGCCGGAAGTGGTGCGTCAGAGTGCCATCCTGCAGGTTTGTTTTGTCAAATGCTGGAATTTTCAACTCTGCTCAGCTCGGATTATGTGTGAATAGCGTAAGAGGTGTGTGTAATAACATCCAGTGGGACTTTCTATCTCTGTTTTTAATACCTTTCTCTTTTTTAATTTCCTTGTAGGTTATTTATTTATCCCAGGATGTCTTTACTTGCCAAGGAAATCATTTATTTCTTACCCATTAATTTGTTGGTGATCGTTGCATTCATTTTATTTGAGTTTCAGAAAACCACAACGTTGATTCTAACACAGCCACCCATGATCGGTACTTATGTAAACATTTATAAACCCATGTGACCATTGCTCACTGTCCTTTTTTTGAAATGGTTCATGGTATTGTTGTAGGGAGATATTTTTTCCCCTTCTTTCTCCAAAGGCTTTGCAGCAGTGCGGCTTGAGTTCGGTGATGGACCTTTGCCTTAGAGGCATGAATCATCAGAAGGATTCCCAAGAGTTACGAGAATTGCGGTTTCAGGCAGCTTGGCGGAGTGGACAATGGGATTGTCTCCCGGCTGAAAGGTCTGATCAGGACACTCATAAATCATTTTGTTCCACACCGATCCATTGACCCGAGATACATTTTTCTGAACCAGAGTTGGTGGTGTAATGGTTAGAGCATCTGCTCTGAGTCTGGGAGGTCAGTGGTTCGAATCCTAGCCGACTTCCTTGCTTGATGTTTCCTTGCTTGATGCTCAGCATTTACAAAGGATAGAGCATGGAAAAGCAACCATATGTTGACAGTCATTCTGCAGGCTTGATGGGCATAATGGATTCTTCCTGCATTGAAATGCTTTGTAAGGGAAGTCGTTAAAAACATTCTGTCACTCCACAAGTATAAATCATGCAACCTACATGACTGAACACACTTTTTTTAAGGGAATACACTCAGTTTGGTTTGCTTCATGATCTTTCTTTTGGATGTATACAGGGAAGGCCATGGATTTCATGAAGGAGTTCTGCAAAGCCTGCGGGTGATGGAGGATAGAGACTTCAAGACGGCAAAGCGGATCCTTGCGAGCACGCGGTACACTGCTGTTGTGTTTTGATAACCCAACCCCTTTAGTTGCGGGTTAGTCTCGGTATGCTGATCTTACATTGTTTATCTGTAGAGTTACGGAGTTGTCCACTCTGTGCACAAAAAGTTTGGAGTCCGTTCATACACTCTACCCAACGCTGGCAAAGTTGCAAGCTTTGAATGAGGCAGAAGATATGATTGCAGTCTTCAGTAGTAGGTACGGCTTTCACACATTCAAACACTCTTAGGCATCTGTACACCAAGTTTGCCTTTCTTGCAGTAAGAAGACAGAAGTTTGGCATTTTATAAATGACAATCGTTGCTGTGTCACGTAAAGCTGTTCCATTATCGTTGTTTATCATTATGTTTTATTTAGTTTCAGATGTTCATATTAAAGTAACTGATAGATCCCATTGGGATAAGCAATGGAGAAATGATCCTCCCATTTTTTATTTGTTTTTTTTCAACACCTTTTAAATCCCCTATAAATAATATATCCTTTATGACACATGGATGATGGGCAAAGAGGGAAGTTCATTGAAAAACTGTTAAACCAGAGGAGAGAGGAGAAAAAGTAAGGAAAGAGTAGAAAGCATGGGGAAAATAGATCTCTATGTGTTTCTCTCACAAGGTTTGTTGCTTTCACAATGCAGAGAAGTCCATGGACTCCGGAATATTTCCCTCTGCTTTCAGTTCTCCAATCCTTCTCAGTAACTCCTGTGATGAGCGCATTCTTCGAGTTACCCACTAATGGTTAAACTCCAAAATCAAGGCCCACCTCAATTATTCTGTTCCTCTTTTCTTCCGTTTGGGGAACCACCTGCCTAAGGCTGTTCAATCTTACTCTTTTCTTCAGGGCTGCCAGCCATTGGTGCACAACCATCTCATGTCACCTCCTCCCCCATCTTTATCCACATTTTTTAAACCCCATTTATTCCTCCTAACCCCACCATTCTCCTTGCAGGTTACTGTGTTTCCTTCTCTCCTTACTCTTTTTCTGTTCGTTCCTTCCCTTGCTTGCTAAATTGAGGTATTTTAAGGAATCTTAGCTCTTGTATATTCATGATGATTCATTTGAAATAGGATTCGTATCTCTTTGTGTCCGTGATGCATTTGACCATTCACTTGACAACATTTTGTTGGTCGGCACCTTTCCAGTGGTCCCAGCGATGAGCTGATCTCCAAGCTCTGTACTGACTGGAGTCGTCGACTTGATCTTCTCCAGGGATCAGACTTCTGGATGCAAGAACTGGTCCTATCTCTGCGATCTGCACTGCTCCATGAAGCCTTGAAAATTGTACCCGAAAACAGCACTGCCCATAACCTTTTGAACACCAGCCTTCTTGACTGCTTGGCAGAGACTGCTCGACAAGCAAGGCTCGCAGGCCACTGTCAGGTGGGTACAAGTCTGTTTTTTTTTTTTATGTCGTTTTTGGTTTGTTAGAATGTCCTAATACCGTACAACTATGTGACTTATGTCATCATTTTATGCTTTTACTTTCATTTGCCTAGCTATCACTACGGGCAGTGCAAGCCGCCCACCAGTGTGGTGGCTTCCCCTTTGATACATCTGGAGCATTGGCATGGCAACTGGAGGAGGCGCAGGCCCATTGGGCTCAGCAGGAACCTGCATTCGCTTTACGGCTCATGAAAGATCTGTTGGAAAAATTATCCAAAGAGGTATGGGGGCCTCACTTGGCTACTTGTGTAACCTCATCACTTTTCATTAATCGTTTGATCTTGAAAAAATTGAGTGTTTACTTAATTAGAGGTCAATTGTCATGAGTACTAGTTCTATTTTCATGCCTATTGAAAGGTTGTACCTGTCATATTTCAACCTCTTCCAAAGCTTTCCACTTTCTTCTTCCTTAAACAATAAATGTTTGCTTTTTATTGCATTTTGCACAAGTCTGTTAAGAGTATGAAGTACAGTGTGAATGGCATTTCAGGTGGAAGGACAGGGCACATGTTGTGGACTGTATGTGAAGTGTCTGCGCTTGTATGGTGAGTGGCAGTTTGACAGCTGTGCTCAGCGTCCAGCTACGATCTTGTCTCAATATCTTCAGAAGGTCAGTATGTATGCAATTGCTAGACCGAAATTACTCCAAGTCACAGTTGCACTATCAGCTTTGTGTCAGCTTGTAAATGCATCCTAAAATGGGATCATCTTTGGGATGGTATTTTCAAAGGGTTGATGGTTCCTGTACAGCAAAGGATATGTGGAGAGTATCCTGCAAACTTGTGATGAAACTTTCTATGCTTCCATGAAAATGTATTTTTCTCATGAACAGGGTGGTGGCATTTATTTATACTTTTTAATAGTCTGTGCGTATGGCAGAGCAAGCTCCCTCTGGAGATCTAGGACCTGGTGGACTTGCAGAGGTGCACCTGGCACTGGGCAGGTTCGCAGACAGGCGGTACCGTGAGCTGGTGAAGTACATGTGCTCGGCAGAATTTGAGACAAAGCGCTCACTGCTGAGCCAGGCCAAGCACAAAGTACATCTGCATAAAGAGCACCGAGTGAATCCCTCGAGGTACCCACAGCAAATATAGTCGTCTCTGGGATGACCAGAGATGCTGCTTGATTCCCTCCAATAAAGAGCCAGGACGGGTGACTTGTCATGACCAATCTGGTTTCTGATGGGGGGAAAGCTCTTTGCAAAGCAAATCACAGTTAATAGTGGAAATGATTCTTTGTGCATCCTGACGGATATGTATTATGCTTTCACATGTATTTGCTTCTCCATATTCTATTTCTCAAAGGTATACAATGCGGCTACAGAAAGAAAGCGAGCTAGATGAGAAAGAAGTAACAAGACTGGAGGAAGGTCGGGCTGAAGCTTTATCCCAGGCCGTAGTTGGTTATTTGAGCAGCTTGAGGGCTGGCACACCACATGATGCTCCCATCTTCCGTCTTGCTTCCCTGTGGCTTGATAATGCCACTGATCCAGAAATAACTGCGAAGGTTCAGGTATCAAAGGGACAGTCATTTTGATCACCATTCGGGTGTGCGAGGCTTCCCGAGTCTGAGACTCTATCAGCTTCTTCCTTCATTAACTTTGCCCCTTTGCCCCTCATATGTTTCCCTCCAGGAGGGTCTGTTAAACGTGCCGTCTCATCGACTAATACCTCTGATTTACCAATTGGCAGCTCGGATGGGTTCTTCTGAAAACACCTGTAACATGTTCCATGATGCTCTCAAGAAGGTGTGTGGAGTCGAGACTCGAGAATATTTTGTGCCCTCATTTCCTTACAATGTGCTTGGTCTCATATTACAAATTATATTTGTCTTCCAAAGCCCATTTATCAATTTGTCCACATATTATATTTTGTCATTTTCATGAAGAGATTGTCCAATGATCTTAAGCTAAATAATACCTTTGATTTCCCTGGCGCTACAGGTGATCCTCAGGACCACATTGCAGCACCCTCATCATTGCCTGCTCGTGGTCTTGGCGCTTGTGAATGCCAACAAGGACGAGTGTTTGTTGAAATCCACTCGGGGAAAGCAGTCTTCGCGAAGTGTTCCAAGGGATGCTGTCACTGAGGTTGGTGATTGATGAGAAATATCACCTTTTTGTGTACAGTGTCTTCCTGTGGAGGAGCTAGAACATGGAACAGACCAGGATGTAACAGAACAAAAAGAACAGTAGAAGGAGTGGGGAGGGGAGGGGGGTGGGCTCCAACCGCAGGGTTGAGGGAGACAAAATAGACAGAGAAATAAGGAACATGGGGAGTCATGGGGTGAACAAAATGGATACAGCCACAAACTCTCATTTACGGAAGTATAAGAAAAAAACGGAACCTAGAAAGAGGTGGGATTGGGGAGGGTTGATGATTGGATGGGGGATGACCTGAGATGGTGAAGAACAGCTGTCCCAGAAGGGATGAATGAGATTGAAGAGACTGAGGAAGTTCGTTCTACAGATGCGGAAAAAGAGGAACAAATGAGTGGAGGTGAGAAGTAAGTCTGGATTTTGGGAAGGAATGGGTGGGACAGACCACGGAAAGGACAGAAGGTGCAAGACTGGAAAGGAGGCGGTAGAAGACAAACCTACCACCTGTGTGTGATATGTAAGTGGTCCATCAGGACCATACTCTGTACAGAGCGTTCGTGCTGCCAAAGCAGTCTCCTGGGCTATTGGGCACAACCCTGGATGGGTCGACACTCCGACGCAGGATACTTGAATGGCTCAATCATCGCAGCAAGCTGGCACTCATTTTGTCGACCTCGGAAGGATAACAGGCTGAGTCAACCACACCTGGTATTAATTCAACGGAAAAACAAGATTTGAATTCAGGACCTTCAGATCCCAAGCCTGCCACCCTATCCATTAAGCCAACACCATGCATAAGTGATGATCATATTATATATGCTTTATCGCATGAGACAGCAATGATTTTGAAGACCTTTGTTTCTGCCCACTTCTCAGTTACCACCCCCCCCCCCCAACGTAGGAAATGCTGGGTAACCCTGCTAGTTATAAATAAAAATATTTATTTGTTTTATTTTAATATCAGCAAATATGAACAAAAACATAAAATCTGTACAAACATCAATAAAAAGAACAATTGCCATCGCTCCTTCACCTCCAAATGGCAGCAGGGGGAGATGAGGTGGGAGGAGGCTCATCCTGCTGCAAAACGAAGGTGGATTAAACAGTGCTGATTGGATCAGAGCATGTGCATGCAATACAAAAATGGCAGTGGGTGCCTTTACCCGGGGAATGCTGCGTCTTTTGGATTTTCTTCATTTATTTTTCGTAAAAATTTTCTCCAGAAAAATGAGCTCTATAACAAATCAGCATTCTATGGGGGCAATGTGAAATGAGGTATTAGTGTAGTAAGCTGCCGTGCTTCAAATGCTATTTGGCTTGTACTCCAAATTTTAGAGGCCATCATCATATGACATATGCACAATTTAAATTGTGTACCGCTTCCACCCTACCCCTCCCCCACCCCAAATCTCTTCAATCCCCCTTCCAGCATAAACCCAGATACCCAATCTTGTGTGTACACTCAGCACATTTTCTTTTCAGTTGGCAGAAAATTTGGGACTGCAGATTGGCTGAGGCAACACCTCATCATGGTGTCGACATTTGTGTATGTTGTTGGTTGTTATCTCCACATGCGGCGTCAGAAGGTGGGATTGAGCCCTCCCAAGTCTCAAAGTATCCACCTTTGTGTGTGCTTGTGTATAATATAATATAATACAGTATAATATAGTATAATATAATATAGTTTAATATAATATAGTGTGTATATATATATACAGTATATATATATATATATATATATATATATATATATATATATATATATATATATATATATATATATATATATATATATATACGTGTGTGTGTGTGTGTGTGTGTGTGCAGTGTGCATGCAGGTTGCTGTTGTTTGCTGTTATCTCTACATGTGGGTGGGTTTCAGGCGGTGGAACGGAGTCCTACCAGGTCTCAAATTGTGTGTGTGTGTGTGTGTGTGTGTGTGTGTGTGTGTGTGTGTGTGTGTGTGTGTGTGTGTGTGTGTGTGTGTGTGTGTGTGTGTGTGTGTGTGTGTAATATATCAGGTATAATATGTATAATCACATATCAACGAGTGTATACACAGTGGCTTGCAAAAGTATTCACCCCCCTCCCCCCCCCCTACCAATAATGCCACGTTTAGATGGAACGAGCAGAGTACCTGCCTGAAGGACGACCTTGGTCCAAGCATGCAACATGTTCTTCTGACACATTTCTTTATTTGGGTGGTGTATAGGCAACTGACACTTATGTATAGGCAAAAAAAAAACAAACCCCGGGTTACGTGCATAAAGCAAAAACATACCGACTGCTTATAATTCAAAGCACCTCACTGCACTGGAAAATGTGGGGCCAGGAATGCAGGACTCGAAAGAGTAGGGACTTGTACTACCTTTTCCCACCTGGAGGTGGCGCTACACGATACACATTTACATAGAGAATTTGTCCCCTCCCTCCCCCCCCCCTCCACAAGACCACCGGCAAAGATAAAAACACCCCTACAGTATGCACTAAATGCGGTGGTCATGCTGATCCTATGGAGCAAGCCTGGATGTAATCGGTCCAGAACTGTGGGAGGAGTAGTGCGACAAACACACGAACAAACATACACCGGCCCATGAATTGTAGTTTAAGGATAAGGATTACAACTTATGAAGAAACAATTTTTCCAAATGAACTTTTTTATTCATAACTGAAGAGATCAAAGTACACACAGTTATATTTGAAGGAGGGTACATCGTACATGTCAGGAATAACTGCAAAACACATGGACAAATCAAAATTCACTGGTTGTAAAAGTATTTAGCCCCTTCAGTTAGTACTTGGTGGAAGCACCTTTTTCAGAAATGGCTGCTATGAATGAGTCTTTTGGGTAGATCACGTCCAGCTTTGCACATTGAAATGGTGAAATCTTTGCCCATTCTTCATGTGAAAATTGCTCTCCTTCTGCCAAGTTTGATGGGGATCGTCGGTGGACTGCAATCTTCAAGTCTTGCCATAAATGTTCAATTGGATTCAAGTCAGGACTTTGACTGGGCCACTCAATAACATTTATTTTCTTCTTATTCAGCCACTCCAGTCTGGCTTTTGCTTTGTGCTTCAGATCGTTGTTCTGCTGAAATGTGAATCTCCTACCCAGTTTCAGATTTTTTTGCTGACTTAAGCAGGTTTTCATCAAGGATTCACCTGTATTTTGCACCTTCCATTGCCCTTTATATCCTGACAAGCTTTCCAGTCCTTGCTGATGAAAAGCAGCCCCATAACATGATGCTGCCACCACCATGCTTGACAGAAGGGATGGTGCTGACTGGATGATGTACGGTGCTCGGCTTGCACCAGACCTAACACTTTGAATTTAGACAAAAAGTTCAATTTTTTTCTTGTCTGACCACAAAATGTTTCTCCACATGCCTGGCAGTATAATTAAGAAGCTTTTCACAAACTCCATACAAGCTTTTAGATGCGTCTTTTCAGCTTCTTTCTTGCCACCTTTCCTTGGAGGCCAATTTTGTGAAGGAAACAGGATATTGTTGATTGATGAACACTGACCGCCATCTCGGATTTACATAGAGCCTTGCAAATCTTTCAAAGTCATTGTTAGATTTACAGTTACATCGCAAACCAGTTTCCTGCTTGCCTGGCTGCGGAGTTTGGATGTCTGACCGAATCTGGGTATAATGTGAGTGATATGATAAATCTTCCACTTCTTAATGATGGATTTTACCATACTCAAAGGGATAATGAGTGACTGAAATCTTCTTGTAATCCTCTTCTGAAAGGTGCTTCTCCACCACTTATGTCTGACTTCTTTGGAAAGCTCTGTGGCCTTCATGTTTGCTTCACTACACTTATTCTGTAACCTTCCAAACAAATAATTTGCTACTGAAGTGATTTAGGGTTAATTCGGTGAAGGATTTGAATACATATGCATGGGTGAAAGTGCATAACTTTTGAAAAAGGGAAGGTACAAAGAAAAACGACTCCTTCCTTGTGGCGAGACCATCAGGTCCACCGCAGTGCTGCCATGAGGTGGTGCTGAGCCGACGCCCCCCCCGTCCCATTCCCTTGAAGGGATGGGGCGGGGGAACTCCTCCCCCCTCCTTCAATACACTGGCACGTAGTTTGGGCCTGACCCATAACACGCACGGTCTCAAGGCTGCGAATATGCTCCAGGAGCTGGAGAATTGGCGCTTTGGGATCAACTCCTCTTGCCAATTTCCATTGAGCCCGGAGCCGCTGTAGCTGCCTCACGACGTGCCCATCAACGGTTCCTGTGAAATTTGCCAGTGCTTCACAGAATCCGCACCCATCATCAGGATGTAGTCTGTGGCACGGCAGGTCATCATTCGATCTCGAAGATATGTCTGGCATCCCCAAGAAGCGAGGAACTGAACGGCTGAAGGGAGTGCGGGTCACATGCTTGATCAAATAGGAGTGGGGGAAACCATCGGCTGAGTCCGACTCCATCATAGCCCTCCACCCCCCACCAGCTGCCGCCGGCCAGGGCCGGGACAAGCAAGCCAGATCAGCATCCCAACGGGAGCCATGGGCAAGCAAAGCCCAGACCCACCTGATTTGGTGGCCAGCGATGCATCCGGCCTTTAGTGGAGCCAGGCCTCCATGTGGCATGAGCCCAAAGCTGCCTAATTGGTGAAGAGCATATTGGAGTAAACCGCAGGTCACAGGATCTGGTCCATGAGGCCAGCCCAGGGTGAAACACCTGGAGCACATTGCTGATCCACGCAGTGCATTTGAGGCACTGTGGCGCGAGGTCCCAGGCTGCAAGCCCATGCACAACCCACCAGGGAAGGTCTTTGCTATGCTCCGCCAGTTGGAGCCTAATGCTGACCAACTCTTTTTGGGGAAACCCTGAACCCATTGGCCGATGGATACCCTGCACTGGCACACCTCCACACGCTGTGAGACCGTCAAGGACAGCTCTTGCTCTCGCAGTTCCGACCAGTCCAGTTTGATGTTAAATCAGAGCTGTCGTACTCTGCAGGGGACCTATGGAACACTGGCCATTGGCTCCCAGCGCAATGAGAAAACCTCTTCGAGGAAAATCCCATGATGCGCTGATCGGAGTTGCTTGCCGACCGAAAAGTGGCCACCCAAAAGGGTGACCGCCTCTGTGTAGGCTCGCTTCACCGATGGAGACTAGGCTGCAACCAGGTCATCCCCTCACAGATTCGGAATGGCTGTAGGGCTGATGAACCGTGGTCATCCAGGTACACCACGACTCGTCTCGCAGATGTTATTGCGAACTGAGGCCTAAGTCACATTTGCTCTAAGGCGAGGATACGGTGACCGTACGCCCTCTGAATTGACAGAAACGTGCGGCGGCCGCAGAGTTTCTGAGGTGGCCTCACGGTGGCCCTACGCCATATGGCTATATTTTACAGGCCGTAGGGTTGCCGTGGAATTATAGCGCGGAGTTATAACTTTTTTCATTTCTACGTTCGCCGTAGCAATTCGACAAGCCGAAACAAAAGAACTGGTAAAAAAAAAGAGCAAAAAAAAAAGAACCCACTCGTTACCGTCCGTCTGGCCGCACGTTCGCCTTAGGGCCCCCCTGCGGTCGCCTTGCGGGCACCTTGCGTCTGCCTTGAAAATTCTATGGCTGCCGCAGGGCCCCGTTAAGGTCACCGTGCGACATCAAATCAAAGACTGTACGGCAACCCCACGTTTTCGGTCTCCACAATTTCTAAATACGCGTGCGGCTACCCGAAAAATAAAAACATGTGACTGCTACATTGTGTGACCGTGGAAATACTGCGGCCGCTGTATAATTGCTAGTGGCCGTAGATTTTGGAGACCCCACGGCCACCGTGGCAAATGTGACTTAGGCCTGAGCCCACCAGAGGTGTATCATGCTGAGGATCGGCCAGGAAAGTGGGAGGCCCATTAGGATCCCCCCCCCCCCCGACTGAATACCTCTTCATCACTGGGCCACATTATCAATACCCCCGGAGTCTTGCACAGTTCCAAATTGAATTACATTTGATGCATCCAACCATGAAGTTTACATTAGACAGCTCACAGTTCGACGTTCACTTTCTGGACACATCACTCATACTTCAAAACAACAGACTAGAAACAGGACTATACACCAAACCAACAGACACACACTCTTACCTTCTCCCACCTTCATCTCACCCTAAACATACAATAACAAGCATACCATAGTCAAGCAATCGGAGTAAGATGCATCTGCTCAACAGTGTGTGTGTGTGTGTGTGTGTGTGTGTGTGTGTGTGTGTGTGTGTGTGTGTGTGTGTGTGTGTGTGTGAGATAATTACATATGTATAATCACAATTCATGCACATGTACAATCACAACCACCAACTGTGCATGTGTATGTATAATCACAATTCACATATGCGTGCATGTGTCCACCGCTACCACCGGTCATTATCTCCACCCGCGAGTCTCTCCGACTACGACTCATGGACCAAGCCATCTCCTTATCCGTGCTTTGTTTTTCTCTCCATCCCCGAAGTGGCAACGATGAAGATCCGCGTGACCTTCCATGTGACCTCTAGGGTACGCCTGGTCTCAGTTTCATCCTTCCTTGATCTAATCCTTCCTCGAAGGGTTGGAGTCAGAAAAACCAAACAAGTCACAATTCAAGGCCAGGATGCCACGCCACATCCCAAATGCATGTTTGGCGGCACAACTACAGGTGCCACTTGCGCGGCCCTCGGCCTTCCCAAAGCTACCGGCCTCGGCTCAGTTCTTGCTCCCATAAAAGTTGTCGTATTCAGCATGGTCCTCGATCCCACAAAACTCAGTCTCTCTTGTCCTCAGCGGGCAGAACGTGGAAAAAGGAAGTCGCCAAAGCTCTGGCCTTCATTCCTGACGGCATGGGGTCAACAAATTCTCCACGCTGCAGGGTCAGGCTGCGTCACAAACGTATGTCGAAGGGAGTGATAACGCATGCCTCATGCAAGGTCCTCATTCCGATTGAAGCTGCCATTTTTGGCTCAGTCTTCACTGCCTTTGAAACTCTTGTATTTGATGCAGGCATCAGTCCTTTCTGTCCCAGGCGAGGAGGTGGCAAAGCACACTGCTTATCCCTCACAATCATCTTGGTGTGTGTGGGTGTGTGTGTGTGTGTGTGTGTGTGTGTGTGTGTGTGTGTGTGTGTGTGTGTGTGTGTGTGTGTGTGTGTGTGTGTTCACGTGCACACACATTGGCAGATTGTGTGGAATGAAAGAGTTGAATGAAACGTCTGAAGATGGCAATCGTTTACAAATTGCTGAAGTTACTTTAGGCTAACAATCTTGTGGTTTGCAAATGAAACAACGTCAAGTATCAGGTGTTTGTACATGTGTATAATTGGTACCACAAAATTGTCCGTAAAAATAATGATTCAATGAGATGGCCTGCTGATGTTCCCATCTGAACACCTGGCTCATGAAGCAGCGAACCAAGGTGTCGTGGGGGGTGGCAACCAAGGTTAATCCCCCCAACCCAACTTTGTGGTGACGGGCAGTTAACACCACCAGCCCCCGGATGGCCGAACTGCTTCCTTGGAGGCCTATAGCTGAAACTCTCAGAGATTAATGCGCACGTGCGTGGGAAAAGGGCGCAATGGTGGTGCGACGGAGACACAGGGGAGTTTAATACTCAAACCCCATGACAAATACACGGATACAGCTTCTTCAAATTAACACATTTAATGAAAACAGACATATTTACAAAGGACAATCATTCAAAAGGTAATGATAATAACGTGAAGTAAATCCCAAAGTCGAGGCACCTCAACACACAGACTTATATACAGACAAAGGGCAACAAAATAAAAAGAAAACCCTTCCTCTGTTCTTGTACTGAGCTTGGCCCAGAGCTGGTCTTTGGGGAATTGGAATTGAGTCGCTTCCACCAGCATGTGCAGACGCGCAAAATGGTGCCAAGTCGCTTCTCTCGGAACAGGACAAGCGTTTGCCAGGCAATCCACGAGCGGCACTCAACACCAAGGCTCAGAGACCCGTGCAGCTGCTTCTTGCATCGATCGTTCTCACCAACACGCTATTTGACAGACACGAGGCTTGGGGTCCGTTCCTCATGATCCAACCAAGAGCCAAGGCCAGTGTCTTGCTTCACTATGTGAGCCAAATCGCCTCAACACAAACACTAGAATCGTGCCGTCCTCTTCCTGCGACAAAGGAAAGCCAGCTGTAAAGCCCTGTTGTTACAGGCCATCTCCTAACTACGTTCTTTCTCGACCACATGCATCCTTCACTCCATACTCAACTTCACTTCCAAAATCAACTCTGCCTCATGTGTGCGCTCTCACTGAACTCCACTCACTCTCCTCTCACTGACTAAGGTCGCCGAACCACCGTTTCCTCCTCCTGGGCGTTGCTTGCTCACACAAAACCCGGGAAGGTGGGGCCTCCGCTCGCTCTGCATGCCTTGCTCGCCTGACGTCATGCCTATCAATCAGCCTCGGGGGCGTGACCGTCCGCTGTCGCCCTTGGAGGCAGCACTTCTGCCTGCTCGGCACGTTTGCTTGGAGGAAATCATTCTTAATCCGTAGCTAATTAACATGATACCACCCCCCCGTATGGTGACACGTAACACTTTAGCTCATAGTTTCCCTACTTAATTACATGGAGATGCCTCGTACACGTCCACGGACCAAACAACTCTCTTCAATGCTAAATTCCCTATATAATTCCTCCATCTATCCCACAATCGTAACAAAGGATCGAAATCTCATCCACCATATATGTTAGTCAATATAGTCTGCTTATGTTCGTTTAATTCTTGTCAAAGTATATTGATATCTCCTGTCTTGGTTCTCCAAGAAGATGTGATTTATTTACAAGCATCAACATGAGTCTGAGAGTTTAAAATATATATAATATACACATGCAGTATATTAAGATTTAAAATGTATGGTTTAGAAAAAGCTGTACTGTTTGGCAATGAATTGTGATTATTCACGATTCAGTTTTTACAAAGGTTTTCTTCATTCATGAAAAAGAAAAAAGAAAATAAAATCACCTGCCAAACATTACCTCCATAGCTACAGATCACTTGATGGTCAAGTGATCACTCAGGCTAGACATGATAGTTGGTGGGACTTCCGCTTTCAAAAAAATGAATACTACAAACTTCAACTTGTTTTTCAAACACTTGTAAAGTTCATATATATATATATATATATATATATATATATATATATATATATATATATATATATATATATATATATATATATATATATTGTTGCAGTTATGGAAATTCACAGAACACCATTCAGATTCCTATAGAGTAGTTATCTCGGTAAGTACGTGTTTTATAGATATCCCTTTCCCGGAGTCTAACGGGTATTTAAATGTTCCTGCGCTGCGGTTTGTTATAATGGTTGGGTTTCCCTTT
>NC_140974.1:39912084-39969584 GCF_056783735.1 Eptatretus burgeri | reverse complement strand
AGGCCGCGAGTGCGTGGAGCCACGTGTGCGAGGGAGGTAGCATGCGTGAGTGAACGGCCGAGTGCAAGGGAGACCGTGTGTGTGAGAGAGCGGTATGTGAGGGAGATGTCGGTTGGCATGCCGGAGCACGCAGCCGCGTCTCCCGGTGTGAATGTGATGGAGTGGACTGTGTGCGTCGTAACACGCAGGTGTGCGTGGGTCGAATGGCGACGACGACGGCGACAGAAGAAAGAAAGCCGAGTAGCGGCTGTGGTCGTTTCGGGGACCGTGCCGGGTTCACCCAGCAGTGAGCACGCGGTCCGTGCTGTGCAACGCACGAGACCGCCGCGTGCTCGCTTGCGAGAGGGAAGTCCCGGTCCGGAAACGCCAGCGGTGGATTTGCCGATCCCGCGGACGGACAAAGTTTAGGCAGGATAACGGATTTGGACCGGACGGGTTCTCCACGCGATCGTGTGTGTTAAGCTCCAACGGGCAAAGCACATGTGTTCGCGTGGGGAACCCCTCGAGACGTGGGGCTTGTGTTTTTTTTTTATGCACACGGTGACGCCATGGCTGCACGTGGGGTTGGAATCCGGCAGGAGGGGTATCTCTACCGGATGGTACCGTCCAAGGAGGGACGAGGAACACGTGCAGCTGCATGACGTCACGGGCAGGTGTAAAGTGCGCGAGCTCTGAGTTTCCGCGCTGGTGCTGCGCATGTAGAAAAAAAAAAAAAAAAAAAAAAAAGAACAGCAAGCCTCACTTTCGGGTGCACAGGATTCCTGGGCAAGGGGTGGAAGACCCCCTTGACCTGGGCACAGGATGGAAACTAGTTAGGGGGAAGGGTTAGCTTAGCTAGACCGACTTCATGGGGCAGGGGTAAGTCCTCATGGAGTCCGTGGAATGGATTAGTTCGAGGGATTGTAGCCAGATTTAGGTTGGGAAATAAAATGATTTATTTGGAGACCGTGACAGACTTGTGGATGTGTAGTGGGGACGTAGCTTAGCTACGTAGTGTTAAAAGGAACGTGCTATAGTTTAAGGGACGACGTGGGAGCACGAGTTAGTTAGGGGATGTAGTTAGAAGGATGGCAGAGTTCAGCGGTGTGTGTGTTGAAGAGTTGTGAGGTGAGTACGTGTGCTTGTTGAGTGAGTGAGGCCAGCGGGTCTGTGTGAGTGGAGCGAATGGGGAATGCATGGTGCGATGAGTGATTGGGGGGAGGAGTGACTCCCGCCCAAGGGACCCCGGGGTCAGTGTAGACTGAGTTAGGGGGTTAGTTAAATTGAAAAATGGAGGTCGTTTTGCTGTTGGTGTGAATGTAGGCTCGAAACCCGTTTGGAGGGGTGCAGGAGCCCTGTTGACGGGCTTGGGAGCGTGGCTGCGAAAGGTGAGTATCGCTGAGTGGGTACCCCGGGCACCAGGCTAGTCGGCCGCGGTAGGCCATGGGCCCATGGGGGGCCGGGATAGAGTAGTGGGCACGGGTGCGCCTGCTTGGTGCGGGGGCCCGGGGCACCATTAGCCGCGTGGGCAGTGTTGTGGGCACGGGTGACCCTCGGAAAGGGGCCCGGAAGGCCGGCCTGCCACGTGTGCGTTTCAGGGGAGGTGCCATGGGGGGCACTCCCCGGTGTTAGGGAGCTGGTAGGCTCGGAGGCGGTGTAGTGCCCGGGGGTGCCATAGCGGGAGATTCGGCAGAGGGTCGTACCTGCCAAAGGGAGCCACGTGTCCCAGCCAGGAGACCGTGTGAGGGCACGGAGAGAAAATTGGGGGGCGAGGCCCGAAATTGTGAGGACACCAACACAGGCGACGGGAATCTGGGTTGTTAGAACCAATAGTTTAAGCGAGAGGCGCTTGTTGAAAGCCCCGGTGTAGTTTAACAGTTAAATGGTTAGGGTAGATTAGGAGATGTACCCCTCCGCACCATCCATCCCCTCGCTGTCGTTGTGGGCCGCTGGACCCACTTTGGGTTAGATCGCTGAACTCTGGGGAGGCCATTCTGAGGCTTGAGTTGGGCCTCGACACAGGACGTTAGCTCTCCCTTATTCCCCTCCGGGAAGGGAACGTAGGGGTTGGGAGTAGGCTCGGTGACAGGATAGGTTAGCCGAACAAAGACGATAAAGGGGGTTAGGGGACGATTTATAGTGGGGAGGTAAAAATAAAAACAACAAAAAAATAAGTTGGGGCTAAATTGTGGTTTGACAAATTAAGGGAGTGGGTATGTACAGTGACAGGCAAAGGCGATAGGTGGGAGGGAGACCGGTAGGTAGGTCCGAGCCCGCCTTCCAAGTGGCCAGCACCACCGCACTCCCTCCACCAACCTCCACTGAACGGCAAAAGCTGGCCAGCTTCATCTGCTGGCTGTGTTGCTGCAAGGCCTGTGCCGGCCGGATCATCTGCTGGCTGTTTTTCTTCAAGGCCTGTGCCGGCCCACTTCATCGGCAGCTGTTGTGTTGCTGCAAGGCCTGTGCCGGCCGGATCATCTGCAGCTGTGGTACTTCAAGGCCTGTGCCGGCCAGTTCGTCTGCCGGCTGTGTTTGCCTGCAGCGGCCTTCTTCTGCGGGCTGTGTTTGCCTGCTACCTTTGCCATGCCATGCCCACTGCCCACGTTCACCAGCCCCGTTCAATTTTTGCTTTGCCCCCCCTGTTCATTGCTATGTGCGCCAGGATCAAGGCAACAGTTTGCAAGCTGCAAGAACTGCCCTGTTGGCAGCTACAACACGGGCCTGCAGTGGCGGCCCGTGCACCATGTTGTGTTCATCCATCCATTCGTTGTGCTCATTGCGTGTGCCACTTGAGCTGGCACGGAGACTGCGTTGTGCAGCCCATGCACCGTTGTGGTTCACTGCGTTCAGTTCAAAAGGGGAGGCCTTGGACTGCGTGTGAGCAGCCAGCCACGTTCCCTGTCACCTGCATTGTTTGAGCCAGAGACTGCATGTGGGCAGCCTGGCTCCCTTCTAACTGCTTTTCTTTTGCAGAGTTCAATGATCCTGGGCCATGGTTTAGTGTAAAATTTGTAAGTTAAGGTTAAGATGTACTGCAAATATGAGTGCGCCCCCGGCATGTCTGTCCTAGCGCCGGCAATTTTATTTAAGTCGTCCGTGTGAGTGAGTTTGTTTAGATAGTTACGCAGCCCTCAGGTTATTTATTTTGGGGACACGAATACCATGAATGCCGCACTCAGGGATCCGTAGGTAAAATGTACTAGGGGAGAACTACACATGATGGCACACGAAAATTTGACGACTCGGGACGAGTCTGTAAAAAGGGGAGGGGGTAGTGTTGTGGTTACCAAATTCGCAAACCACCATTCAGGTCCCTTAGGTGAGATATCTCGGTAAGTATATGTGTAGTTAGGCCCAAACCCGTTGTCTAGTGGGAATACATGTCATTTATGCGTGCTGCGACTCTTCAGGATAGCCGTTTTTCTTTTACTATCTTTATTTTGGACCAACCGCCATTGTTACCACCACCAGTCACAACATCAACCACCAACCACAACGCCGCTTCACCACAACCGCCACGACCTTCACGTCACACCTCGCAACCGTCGCATCGCCACCGTTCTTGCGCCGCTTGTGGGTACCGGTGTTGGACTCGTGCAGGGCGCGCGCCGAACAGCGTGTACAAAACCACGGATTTTCTGCTTCAAAAACGACACACGCCCACTTTTGTGCCGTCCAATCGGTGAGCGAAGGGCGATTTGGCCCCGCCTCCAGGGCGTTGGAGGGCGATCGCTATATGCAAATTTATGGATCAAAAAGCATTCACGCCCACTTTTTCTCGGGCCAATGGGGAGCGAGGTGAAAGGTCGAAGGGAGGGGGTCAAAGATGAGAGAGCGAAGCCACGGGGCTTATATAAGCGACCGTGTTCGTCAGTCAGAAGGATAGGGAGTTAAGACTTCGCAGTCGGTGGAGTTGGGAAGAAGAAGCAAGAAGGAGTTGGTCGTCGTCGTGTGCGTTGGAGTCGGAGCAAAAGGGGACGGAGCTGTGGAGAGGCGGCGAGGGCAAACGAGGGGGTGCTCGCGTCGTGCAGGGAGCTGCACACCAGGGAGGCCGACGGCGCGACCTGGCCGAGGTGGAGACGCTCGTCGCGGGACTCGAGGCAGAGTAGAAATCCTCTATACCCCGAGCATCAGCAACCCCCTCCTGTTTCCCCCCGCGCTGAGATAGTGCGACCAAGGGGGCCCCTTTCCCACCCCCTACCAGACACTGCCCGCGAGGCCCGCGGAGTTGAGGCACCATCGCCGCTCCGCGTCTCATCACCAGACGGGTAGGCCCGACCCGGTCTCGGCCTCAGGCCCGCCTCATCTTTGAGGGTGTTCTTTTCCTTGGTTTTGGGTATGTGTTGTCGGCGCCGTCTGTGAAGTAAAATTGTATAAGTGTTGCCGTGTGCTCGCGTAATCGGTATTAGATCTGCATTGTCGCATTTGCTTTTTGTGTAAATTGCATTGTTCTTTTCTTTTCTATGTGCTTTTGGTGGAATTGTATATGTGCGCTTTCCGTTCATCGCGAATAAATGTGCTTTGTGTTGAACTGTTTCCCGCATCGCTTCGTCATTTCTTTCATTGAACCCTCATCTTGCTTCACGTAAAGGGTTGGTAGTGGGCTGAATACGCCCGATAATTAATCGAACCGTCGAGGTCGACGAATAACACCGCTTGGTTATCCCGATAGTACGGAACGGGTCGCTTAAGTGGCCCGTGTCCGAAGTCGACCTGCGGCGAGGTGCGATCGCCCGGTCTACCCTCCGTGTGGGTACTTAGGTAGGTCGAATTTGGCGAGCAACCCTATCCCACGCGGGGGCTGATTGGCTCGATCGCGGTGAGACCGAAAGGTCCACCCGTGACTGGTTCCCGGCGTTAGTCCGAGAGGGTCACGACTGGATTGTCCGTCCGGTGGGCGACGTGCCGCGATTCGAGTTACGTGGCCGTCAGCACGCCGGCGGGCGCGAATCCGTAACAATATATATATATATATATATATATATATATATATATATATATATATATATATATATATATATATATATATATATAGTATAATAAGCCTGGTGTGTTGGCGCAGTGGTTCGGGCAGCGGCTTGGGATCCAAAATGTCCTGAGTTCAAGCCCCGTTGGGCCACTGAATTAATACACCAGGGGGTTGACTCAGCCTGTCATCCTTCCGAGGTCGGCGAAATGTGTACCAGTGTACTGGGCCGGTGTATACCCCGGTTAAAATAGGTGTACCATATACCTGTGTCGTAAGAGGCGACTAGGGTTGTGTCAGGAAGGGCATCCGGCGTAAAACATGTGCCAAATCACTATGCGGATCATACGGATGATCCGCTGTGGCGACCCCTAACGGGAGCAGCCGAAAGGAGAAGAAGAAGATATACATATATATATATATATATATATATATATATATATATATATATATATATATATATATATATATATATATATATATATATGTACACACACACACACACACACACACACACACACACACACACACACACACACACACATATATCGCAGTAATCTGCTCAGCTGTGCATGTGCCCGTGTATGCAGTGGTATGACTTTGCGTGCTTTGTCAGGAGGTCCAGGGTAAATCTGCCGAGCGTCGCCGGGCGACGTACTCTAAAGTTCTCCAGCACTTCCGGCCTGTGTTTCGCCACTTTTTTCTGGAGCGTTTCCCTGAACCATGCGCCTGGTTTGAACGGCGCCTCGCCTACACTCGCAGCATTGCCACCTCATCTATAGGTACCACCCTCCAACAAGCGGATACAAAGGATCGCTTGATAGAGATGAGGCACCACTGTGTCTAATCAATGAATGTTCACCTTGCCTGAAACTTTGAGTTGTTCGTTGTCAACCTCATGTAGGGTCCATCTGCATATTACATACCTATGAAGAGATAGGGGTAGAAGAAAATTCTCATGGGAAGGAGGAGGAAAACAGGAGAAAAAGAAGGAAATTAAAAATCGCAGCACTTTTATACATAATATGGAGATTGATCCAAAATTTGCCGTGCCTTTGGTTGGCTAACCAGGTCATGATGTTGACACCGCTAACGTGTGACAAAGATTACTTGTGTCATCGGAGAAACGTCACATTATTTGTTCAACATACACAGTAACTCCTGGCTCGTATTTTTAGCACTTTGGATTGCAACAATTTTAACCTAAAAATAATCGGCTCTGTTTTTTTTTTCCACAGTGGCATACATCTTAGGCCTGGGAGACCGGCACGTGAATAATATCCTGGTGCACGAGAACACTGCAGAACTGGTGCACATTGACCTTGGTACGACTTGCTTGGGATCGGTCTCGGTGAAACAGCTGTTCCTCACAACCCCTGGCAGAGAAGGCTAAGATGTACAGCAGACCCTCCCCGTTCGCAGGGGTTACGTTCTTGAAAAAACCCGCCGTTGGGTAAAACCGTGATGCGCAGAATTAAGACCTCATAGGAAAAATAGGGTTGGGGAACCAACTGTAGAATTTATCGACTTTTTTGCCCGAACTACAGTCGTAAAAATGAAAAACACTTAAAATTCTACTTACTTGTTGATGATGGAGGGCGTTGGAGGTTATTGAGATGTCGACGTCCTTTGCTTCGGGTCGTCAGGGCCATCAGACTTTGTGAAGGTGATCTTTGTCTGCTTTGTCTTGTTCTGCATGTCCTTTTCGACCTCCGTATAAGGTGTCATGCAGCGTCCATCTCACACTTGAATCTCAAGCACCTCTCCATGAAGGTTTCTTATTCTTCTTTTGGTTTTAATGGCATTTTCAGAGCCGTGAGGCTCAATATACGCCACGCACCTAAACACTTCGGCTGGAGCAGACAAGTGCGGGGGACTTTATATTGTTAGACCTGTTTCTTTTATAAATATCAACAATTTGCAGTCAAGGGTGCTTCTGGCTCAATCGGCACAGTGTGTCCGGTAAACCCGACCAGCTGATCCCCATCTCTCGGGCAGAGTTAAAGAGGCACGATCTGGCTCCCCTGTACCGAGGGCATTGTGTGATCCAAATCTTAGAGAACCTTACACCACTCACAGAACCTCATAGGGTGACACCCTGTCCGATGTAAATAGGAGTTCAGAACACAATGTCCGAGTCTGATCCTGTAGAAGATTGCTTGGTCTCTCCAGGAAAGTCGGGACCTCCAGGAAGACCAGCAAAAACCTCTTAAGATATGTGCCTCATTCTGTTTTATCCCAAGTGTTCTCGTTCACATTGCTCATCTTTATCTATTTCCCCCTCCTTGCATCAAAACAAACAAACAAACAAATATTTTCACTGGAAAAAAATCACGAACTCATTCTAGATCTCCTTCCTTGGTTCATTCCTTTCTTCCTTTGTCATTACCTCCAAATTGAACCAACATTCCTCATCATTGAATTAATTTGCTTCTTACTTTGAAAGCTTTTAATAACATTTTATAATGTTTAATTTGCCTTATTTCACATGGTAAACGAAATGGTATGATATCGAAAGAGCATCCTTGTCTGTGATGGAGGGCAGCGTGGGGCTGTGAGGTGAGACGGAGATGCATGGATGTATATTCCTCTACGCCAGACCGCGATAGAGCGAGGGACCCATGCCACGATCGGCACATTTTACCACAATATTTCAACCGCGATGGAGCGAAACCGTGATGCAGAAACCCACGTTTCGGGTGGACCTGCTGGATTAGTCTTAGCCATGAGAGAATAGATAGTTCCAAGATCTTTGTTGGAGTCATAGAATGTGTGGCATGAGGGACTACTGTATTTAACGTTCACTTGTGGGCGGGCAGGATGGCCGAGAGGTAAGTACGCTCGCCTCTACGCTATCCAGCTTCGGTTTAAATCTCGGCCCAGCTTTAAACTGTCATCCTGGTGTTTCACAGGCAGGGTGATTCATCAGTGTGTGCTCGATCCCTTGAACGGATGTTAAATTCCTGCACTAACTAGCAGTGAGCACTGCATCAGTGGCACAGCCACGCTCCCAGCAATGATGCAAACCAGTAGCCACAGGCTACACCCAAAATGATAATGACTTTCACTTGTCACACAAACCTCAACCTTGATAACTAATAACCTTTAATTTGCACAATGAGATGAAACAAAAGTCGAATTTTAAAAAAAATCGAGAACTCTGAGAAAGAATTGAACAGTTGTCTGCCTGACCATGAAGTGGTCATTGGCACAGTGCAGAGTCCTTTTCTCTGTAGTTTCCAGCCAATCATGTGTCCCCCACTCCCTCTGCCCCCAGTTTCTCGATACCATATATTTGGCTCTGAACCCTTTTGAAAAGTAAATAAATAAAAATCGCACCTGTGTCTGAAGGAAGCGGTTCAGTTTGGCATTTTTAATGTGCAACAGGCAAAGCCTAGAAACAAACGAAACTCATTTGAACCCTTTATAATTAAAAACTATGGGTCAAAGGTTCTTCTTCTTCATTTTTGACGGACGGACATATGGCAGGAAGGACTTACCCAAATATTGAAGCGGCTTTACCACTTAAAACCGGATACCTTTTGACTCTCTGTCGTAGATGTTATTAATTGAATGTTTCATTTTGACTAATTTAATTTCACTTGACACCATGAAATAAGAAATAACTTCCAAAACTCACCCAATACAATTCAGTGTAGAAATATTTCGTCAACACGTTGTCGAGGCAGATATGTTTAGTCAGTCATTGGTTGTGAAGCATGACATCACTTGGGTGCTTGTTTATCCACAACTGTTTGTGTAATGTATGCCATGCCACACAGCAGCACGCATATTCGAGCTTCTGCTCGAAGGGGCATCCCAACGGGGTTTAAACTCATTCGTTTATTAATCCCATGGTGACGGGCGGGTATGCAACACAAATGTCTTTAATTGAGCGGATGAAACGCGAACGTGCTTTGTATGGCTGCATCGACAGGTGTCGCATTCGAACAAGGCAGGATTCTTCCCACTCCAGAGACTGTGCCGTTCCGGCTGACTCGAGACCTGGTGGATGGAATGGGGATCACTGGTGTAGAAGGGGTGTTTCGCAGGTCAGCACCTGTTAAGCGTTATCACAATTCGCTTCAGATATAACTGGTTTATTTTTGTCATCACCAAGCCCTGTATCTAGTTCAATCAACAGTCTATATTTTGGGTTGGCCCGTTTGGTGTTGCCATCTGAGTACTCGGTTACCTCCTCCACTGCAGGTGAAGGAGGTTATGTTTTCACCCCTTTTCTGTCTGTCTGTCTGTCTGTCTTTGTTATCTTGCCAAAACGAAGTTTTTGCAAGATATGTTAGTCAGCTTGTATTTTTTTTTTTGTTTTTTTTGTTTGTCTGTAATCACGTATAAAAAATTATGCAGAGCACAGTTATCATTGGAAATTTTTGTAACTTCGCAAATCAGGCCTATAGAGGTCCCTTTCAGCGCATAAAATTTTGAAGGTCAAGGTCACTTTGTCGCAAATCAGGGGAGTCGACGAAACCCTTATTTTCTGAGTAATTTTGATCGGATCGTCTTCAAACTTCATGGGAATATAGTTCATGGTCTGGCACTCAGCTGATTAATTTTTGGTAGCGATTGGCCTTGACCTTCATGGTTAGCGCATCAGGTCAAACATATTTGACCCCAAGGTCAAATTTTCAAGTTTTAGGAACCATATCGTGTAGTACCTCAAATTGAACACCTCGATGAGTGCTTTCTAGATATGTCAAGCTTGAGACATTATGATGTCATTTGGTGACGTTATGAGGCAAACGCATATTTTTCATGGTTACTCTGTAGAACGATTCTCATCGGAATCTCTTGTAGGCAGATATTCCTCAAGGAGTCGCTCCTGGTGGATAGCAGCTCTGTTCACCTCAGTGTGACCTTAAAGAAGTTACACGTGGTCACCTTTTGGCAAGATACGGGTCACCCTGAGGGTGACATTGGTTTATTTGTTTGTTTGTGTGCAGGATATCTCAAAAAGTTGTTGACGTATCCGGATGAAATTTTGTGGACGTGTGAGTGACAAGGACGAACTGATTAGATTTTGGTGAAGATCCGGATCCGACTACTATAATTTTTAAAGCGATTCTTCACCATTGAGAGAGAGAAAGCGAGCCAAAAAGGATATATACCACGATATCTCAAAAAGTTATGGATGGATTCAAATGAAACTTGGTGGACACGTTGGGTGTGTGACAAGGACGAAATTAATGATCTTGGAAGCATCGATTCAATTTTGGTGAAGAACCAAATATGATAATCTTCAAAGTGATTCTTCACCATTGAGAGATAGGGCCAAAAACGATGTACAGCACGATATCTCAAAAATGTATTGGGCCCGACATGTTCTCGTGGATCAGGCATGACGTGGCGGAGGTATGCGCTCTACCGAGTGCCGTTCTAGTTCATGATGCTTCACTCACCGCTTGAAATCCCATATACCGTGTTGATTTGTCCTCGTTAAATACTGAATATGTATAAGCTCCTGGATGACCTTACATCACTGAAAATGAATAAACATGAGGCCCCGTATTTGTATCTAGGTGCTGTGAGAAAACCTTACAAGTGATGAGAAACAACCAGGAGGCTCTCATTACCATCGTTGAGGTGAGTGCTCCCAACAACCATCCCATTGGTAAGTTGGGATACCTCATCATGTGGACAATTTTTTTTCTTCCATTATTCTTGTGAAATGCAAAGTAGTGATGTGCTCGTTAAACTTGTGGATTAAAAAAAAAATTCCAATTGAAATATCAGGAATACTACAGCACTTGAGTAATTTAAGATTGTTTAATGTTTTCCCTACTTTCACACACAGGTCCTGCTTTATGACCCTCTATATGAATGGACCATGACTCCCCTGAAAGCCTTGACGCTGCAGGGTGGGGTGGATGAAGACCCAGATGTGCAATTGACAGATCAAAAACTAAGGGAGCTACAACAGCTTGAGCAGAAAAGGTCTGAATCCAAATTGTAGTGTTATAGCTTTTTGCACTTTGAACCGCTGTCATTGGATGATGTGGATGTCGAAAGTCGTGTTTAAAGATATTGGAGCTTTTCTCACCACTACCCTCGAACGTGCATCTCCAGGTCAGATTCTAAACAGGTAAACCAGGTAGCAGAGCGGGTGCTACTGCGGCTGGGAGAAAAATTGCGTGGGGTGGAGAGCGGTTCCGCACTTTCTGTGTCTGGCCAGATCAACCTACTCATTCAACAGGCTCAAGATATCAACAACCTGAGCTGCCTCTTCCCAGGGTGGAAACCATGGGTTTGACTTCGTATTGGGATGCGATTGTGCCAACATTTGGTCACACTAACAAGCATGGTTAGTGTGACCAACACCACAGATTCCCGTTATTTGAAGCATCATGTTGATGTCATTAACCCTTGCACTGCCAACAAGTTGTATTTTATCAAAGTAAACTTAACGACCCATAAACGAGTAGTTTCTCACCAAATATCTACCCGTCCACCCGCATGAACTCACCTTATCCCCGCAGTGTCTCACACCCTCATGATGAGTTAACCTGCCAGTGGCACAAGGGAAGCAGATTTGCACATTTGACCAGTGGTGTAGAAGACTGGTACACTGCCATTTTTAGGACAGTAGTTTGAAATGTTGCTTATGTACTTTAATAGACACAAGCTGAAACTTTTACGACCCTGGTCTGTTTATATTTTGCAATAAAATTGTGAAATACGATGATAATTTGTCCTCTGTGTTATATACTCTGTGTGTTATAACACACTGTGTGTCCTCTGTGTGTTATAACAACTATATAACCCATAGGGTTATAGGGTGTGCATATCACAAGAGTAACAAGAGGCTGCTCTCGGTCATTAAAGTCTGGGCTGCAGGCATTTCAAGATGGGATGAATAGATTTTCCTGCTCGTATTGCTTCGACAACTTGTTATATAGCACAGCAAAGGTCAAATACAAGGAAATGGCAAAATAACTTCCACTGGTCTAACATTGGCAGGCAGTTTAGGCAGATGTATCGAATAAGCGTTCCATCATGGTGGCGACGTCATCGACATTGTACTTTAAGTACTTGGCCGGGGTCTTGGAAAAAGGTAGTTCTCCATATCTACAGAAAGAGAGAGAAAAAAAAATATTATATATGTATACATTTGAGAAGATGGAGGAAGGGTGTGTATAAAAGCAGTTGAGCAGGGCAAGGTGGAGTAAAATGTTTGCGTATGGTACCTTTCAGAAAAGATGCGGTAGCTACTCAAGACAAGGCGTTTGACCTCCTGCCGAAGGCGAGTGCGCAGTTCCGGATCTGGCACAGCCCAGGTCTTCTGGCCACGGCACACCTCCTCCAACCCATCATTGAAACCCTGCCGCCAACAAAAAACACTTGCTGGGAGGAATGTCCAAAGAACAGAGCCTTTTTGGGAGGGATCCTCTCATCTTTCACTTTGTCAAGGAATGATGCATCACAGCTTATTCGTAACCAATCCAGAAACTGAGCTTTGCAAGATGTCTAAAGAATGTCAGATCCCAGGCAAAAATATAATTCCTTTCCTGTAGTAATTCTCTGCAGACTACTGTAGTAAGACCTGTTACCAACTATAGTATGAGAGTACAACTCTCATATACTATAGTTCTAACTGTAGCGTATTTGCCTGGGATTCTTTGAACATTTGATTCCTCTTCTGAGCGATGAAGTACAAATCTTATCGACAAGTGTTCCTCCAGGCAAAAGCCTCCTCATCCCAACTTGACAAACTACAATTAATGGCTGAAGGTTAAACTAATCAGTTGTGACATTTAAAGGTAGGAAAGAACGTGAAGTCAGTGCTTCAGGTTTACCCATGGAAGCTGTGTTGTTTCGTATGCAGCTTGCAGGCTGTGCTGCTGATGCAGTGCCTGTTACCAGTAAGCTGGTATTCATTTGCCAACCTCGGAAGGATAGACCGAGTCAACCCATCTGGTGTTATTTCAATGGAATGACAGGGGCTCAAACTCAAGACCCTAAGATCTCAAGCCAGCCACCTTAACTGTAAAGCCAACACCAGGCTTGGAGGCTGTGTGAAACGGTTTCAAATACTTGAGCACAACATGCACAACACCAGCAATAACCAGGGCCTAAGCACAAAAACAATCAAAAGAAGCTCCCAGAGAAGAGTAATTGCCTTCTTTAAAAAAATTAAAAAAAAAAAATCAACCACTGAAGAGCACCTTGTTTTTTGGAGGACAATCCCAAGTGAGATCATTTGAGGGGTTCATTTTCCCAATGTCTTCCCAGTTCTCATTATGTGTATTATTGTCCCACCACAGTGTTTTGCTGGAGTATTCAATTTGTCCTTTCAGCAATGGCAATTGAGTAGGAAGGAGAAACTGCATGAATGGATTACAATGGAAGGCTACAATTTCCCAAAGACTGTTAGCTCCCCTGTTCATGTCTCCCAGAATAAGTATGAGCGCTTTATGCACAATGGACACCCCCCTCAATTCCATGCGAGTCAGAGCGATAAATTTCTGAACCATCAAAATATTGTCATGGGTTTGGCCGGTTAAATTAATTCCCTGACACAGGGACAGGCCTCGGATCACGTGTCTCCAATCGCGATACCAACGTAATCCTTTTACCTTACCAGTTGGGGAAATAGAACCCCTTGTTACAGACTGGTTTTGTCAGATGCCGAGCGTTTTCTGCCAGTCTGTAACCATTTTTGGTTTTATATGCCAATCGAACGGATCGTTCCTCAACGCGACAGAAATTAATCCATAGCGGCAACTTCATACGAACCAACCAGATTTATTGGGGAACACAACAAGCAAAATTCATGACAATGGTTTTATTAACAATCCTCAACCCGATCTTAACTAGGGAACCACGGATTACAGGTTTCAAGGGGGTCGCTACCGAGATATGCCTTATACAACACGTGCAGACAAAGAGAGACATACAGACAGCATGCATGCAAGACAAGACAGAGTACTTGGTGATGTTTCATGGACGAGAGGACAGTGTCAAAAGCACGAATGTCACTCGCAACAGGCGGATGGCCACGGATTCGAGCCCCAGCTCGAACGCGCCGCGTGGCAAGATGGCGGCGCTGCACTCTTTCCTTTCCGCACCGCACGCGGTCTCCGTGCGCTCTGACCCCGCGTAAGGTCGACGATGGGCCTCCGCTGATTTCTCTCAAGGTCCAGCATACAAATCCAGGCTTGGCCTGTTCCTCAGACAAGCCCAAATCGAGGCGCCAGGCTCCGGCAAGCGGATCGGCAAATGTGTCGAGCCGTTGGTGTGAGCAGGGACTGTCAGAGGCTCTGTCGTCTCCTCTACTGCCTTCGTACCTCGAAGCCCGACTTCCCAACTCCGTCCTCTCAGTTTCTCTCTCTGTCGAATCACCTTTTCTTTCCTTTTCCACACTCGCCTCTCAAAGCCGGTTGCCGTCTCTCTCACGGCAGAATCCTCGACGTGCAGGTAGGTTCAGCGTCTCTCCCGGCAGATCCAACACTGTGCGTCCTTCGTTCGCTCGCTTCAAAAACACGAGCGCGCCTCGAGAGCAACTGTTTCCACACACTAAACCTTTTTACGAAGCCTTCGTTCGCTTGCTTCGAAGCGACTGAGCACGCCTCGAGAACCCGACTGTTCTTCACACACAGCACTCTTTTTACGAAGCCTTCGTTCGCTCGCTTCAAAGCCACACCGAGCACGTCTCGAGAACCCGACTGTTCTTCACACACAGCACTCTTTTTACAAAGCCTTCGTTCGCTCGCTTCGACACACGAGCACCCTCTCTCAACCGACTGCAGTTTTGTACTTCTGCCAAACGGAACCTGTTCACGAGGTCTTCGTTCGCTCGCTCCGAGCCACTGGCTCCTCCCCCTTTACGAAGCCGACAAACTCCTCCCCTTAGCTTCACTTCCTCTTTTTGGCCACACCCTCTCAGCCGACTGGGCGGGGCCTCGTCTGGGATGGGGAAGAAGAAGAGGGAGCTCTCGTTCCACCACCACCACACAAACAATAATACAGCCTCTTACATCTCCCAACACACATGTAACGCCCATTTTACCACACAACCAAGCTAAACATGCATTTAATGGGGGATCCAAGCTAATCCTATATTTAGTAGTCCAACAAGGGCCATTTCCATGAAAAAAAAATATATAGATATATTTTTTTATATTGTTTGTATATATATATATATATATATATATATATATATATATATATATATATATATATATATATATATATATATATATATATATATATATATATATATATATATATATATTGTTACGGTGGTGGAAATTCACAGAACGCCATTCAGGTTCCCCAGAGATCAGTTATTTCGATAAGTGTGTGTTCCAGGTTAGATTTCCCCACCCAAGTATAACGGGAATTATTCGTGTGCCGGGCTGTGCATCTTTGAGTTCGCCGTTATTCTTTCTCTATCTTTTATTTTAAACAAACAAACATCTTCTGATCGCAATACCATCACATCCTCCTCGGCAGCGGAAAAGTCCCATCCGCGTGGGATCGGCGATTTCAACCACGTCCGCGCGGGATCGGCGATTTCAACCACGTCCGCGCGTGATCGGCGATTTCAACCACGTCCGCGCGTGATCGGCGATTTCAACCACGTCCGCGTGTGAGAGGGCGGGTACAGCCTGGGTGAAGGTTCAAAGGTGAAAAGTGCTGATTTCGGGTGGTGAAGCCCACAGCGGCCCCTCCCCTTGGGGCTATAAAAAGCCGAGCAGAGACACCAATGGGGAGTTGAGGAGTTGGCGAGTGGGACATTCGGCTGTCCGCCGAGCAGTTGGGTCGTCGGAGCAGTGGAGTTCGTTCGCTGGAAGGTTTGTCGGCGCAACCAAGGGAGCCAGCCAAGTCCGCAGTTCGCTGGAGAGTTCGCCAGCGCAACCAAGGGAGCCAGCCAAGTCCGCAGTTCGCTGGAGAGTTCGCCAGCGCAACCAAGGGAGCCAGCCAAGTCCGCAGTTCGCTGGAGAGTTCGCCAGAGCAACCAAGGGAGCCAGCCAAGTCCGCAGGTCGCTGGAAGCTTCGCCAGCGCAACCAAGGGAGCCAGTCGGAGCTCGGGGGATCTGCGCAACCGACCCTGAAGTGGTCGGGAGAAAGACCCGTTCACTCCTCAAGCGCGTCGTCGGCTGGGCCCGACCGACCAGGCCGCAGTGAAGGCCGGACGACCGAGGGGAACCGTACAAGCTGCTCGTCAAGCTGCCCAAGCGACTGGCGCGTTCGCGACGCACCGGACCGAACGGAGACACCAGGGGTCGCCGATAACAAAGACCCATCGAGTCACCACAAGGGTGACGAGGTAACCTGCCCGGTCTCTCAGGGCCTGTTCTGGTCATCCCGGCCCTGAGTGCATTAAAGGCTCACGAGCCTGATTCTGTTCTTTCTTGGGTTTTGCATGGAAGTCTGTGGACCCTGTCTTATAAGTAGAATTGTTAAGTGCCTGTATATACTTGCATTCCGATAGAAATTGGCTGTAGGCTTTTGCATGCGTCTTGTCCCCTATCCCCATTCATTGACTGCTTACGTGTGAAAATAAATCCCCCATTGTTTGAACGTAAAACCTGCTCGTCGTGTCGTTTCATTACATTGACTGCTATGGTGCGTACGGAGAATTAGCTGGCTTTTAAAGCCGATAAACGTACATCTGGTCTGACGGGACTTGGCGAATTAAAACCGCTCGGCTTCGCATACAAAACGAGCTGCTTAAGCAGCTCGTTTTCGTGCAGGTCCCGTCGAGGTATAAACTCCCGGTATTTCTGTCCGCGCAAATGGTGAGGTATATCTATAATTCGGCGATTGATCCTGTAGCGCGTGGACAGAAGACTTTGCTGGTTTATGGTGTATTAAAAATACCTGTAGCTGGGTTTCGGCGTTTGTCCAGAAGATTGTCTGGGTGAACTAGATTGTCGCGTTCGGTGAACGTACGGTCTGGATTGGGCTGAAAAGGTCGTGCGCACGCCGAACGGGTGGAAATCTACAACAATATATATATATATATATATATATATATATATATATATATATATATATATATATATATATATATATATATATATATATATATATATATATAGTGTCCCAAAAAAAAAACTTTTAAAATGCTTCGTTGATCCTAAAAATGCAGTAATTTTGTCACTAATACTTCATTTCTTGTTGCAGAGACCCTGAAGTTTATTTTGATCCCAAGCAAGCGCCAGAAAAATGCCAAGACTGACCGTACAACAACGGACAAAAATTGTTTAACTTTGGCACCAGACGAAAAGTGTCATACAGGTGCAACGTCTTCACTCGAGACATTTCGGTATCCTCTTGCGCCATGCACCATGCACCAAACTTTCAGACAATAAAGTGCACCATCGCAAAGTTTACCAATGTGGGAACCATCTGTGACCTTCACAAGGGTCACAGTGGTTGGAAGAGGACAGGTCGTAGTGAAGAAAATGTGGAAATGGTGAGATGAGATAGGTGGTCGTTCAGAGTCCAAAAAAATCGATTCGACGACTTTCTGCCGAGACAAACATTCATAAGAGCACCGTTCAGAGGATCCTTCGCCAAGACATTCATGCCTTTCCATACAAAATTCAAACGGAAACGGTGCTTACTGATCAACAGAAACACAAACGACGACTTTGCAAATTGGTTCTCAGGAAAGTTGGAGGAAGATGCAGACTTCCGCAAAAAACTTCCCATGATGGACGAATGCCATACTCACTTGTCCGGGGAGGTAAACAAGCAAAACTTTCGGTACTGGGGAACTGAAAATCCTGGTACTGCATCAACTGAACTGGTGCCTCGATCTGTTCTCAAAGTCACCATGTGGGTGGCGGTTGGTTGGTATGGGATAATTGGTCCATACTTCCTTGAAGATGACCAGGGACGCACTTGCACGGTAAACCAGAGGAACTATCGCGAAATGATTCAGGAATTCTATCTGCCTGAGCTACGTACTCAGGCCATAGGAGAAACAACCTGATCCAGATGAGAACCCAGTGGTTCCAGCAGGATGGGGCACCGCCCCATACAGCCAGGGAAACAAGGCGTTTTCTCACCCAACATTTTGAGGGCCGCTTTATCTCCCTCTACGAAGACGTTGAGTGGCCACCGTATTCCCCTGACCTTACTCCTCCAGACTTCTTTTTGTGGGGGTATCTCAAGGACAGGATCTATGGAAACCCTCGGCCTCAGACTCTTGATCAGCTGAAGGAAAACATCCACTGAGAAATCCAGAACATTCCTCAGGAAACGTTTCCCAAAGTGATGGAGAACATGACAACGCGTTTGCAGGCAGTGATCGGACAACGTGGAGCCGACGTCGAACATGTGGTCTGAAAGAAAACGACGATTCTATACCAAAATTTAAATTTTGGTGGCAATTTTGACATTGGTACAATAAACTTCAACCTTTCAGCTTTCTATCCAGCCATATATCTTAAAAAAAAAATGTTATGACCATCCTCTTTGCAGATGAAAAGTTGTATATTTTTTTGGGACACCCTGTAGATATTGTTACGGCTGTGGAAATTCGCAGACCACCATAAAGGGTCCTTAGATCAGTTATGACGATAAGTAAGTGTGTAGTTGGATTTCCCCACCGTTGTTTAGAGGGAATATCTGTGTTCACCGGGCTGCGATCCTTTGAGTTAGCCATTTTTCTTTTCTCTATCATTATTTTGGACCAATCATCCCCCAACAACCAAATCGCCACCACTAACATTCCCAAACAACTACAACTCAAACACCACCACCTTCGCATCTTTACCTCCACAACTCCACCCTGCAAACATCGCTTCACCGCCATTCTCAAACGACGCCCGCCAGCAACCAAATCGCCACCACCAACACCCTTCCCAAACCACCGCAGCAAACTCCCACCACCTCCGCCTTTCTACCACACGTCGTACCATGGGTTGCGAATGCGTTCCTTTCGCCTCGAAAAGCGGATCAGGAATGCTTCACGCCCCCTTTTCATCCGCCCAATGGCTGAGCATCAGGGTGGTGTGGCCCCGCCTCCGAACCCGCTGTGATCCAGAAATTTGCATATACACTCCTCGCTCGGCCTATATAAGCGCGAGCACAACGCAGCTCGCGGCAGTCAAGTGGCAGAAAAAGTGGGAGCAGTGGAGTGGCTGCAGCAGTGTCGGGAGTCAAGTGGCAGAAAAGTGGGAGCAGTGGAGTGGCAGCAGCAGTGTCGGCAGTCAAGTGGGAGCGGCGGAGTGTCGGCAGTCAAGTGGGAGTGGCGGAGTGTCGGCAGTCAAGTGGGAGCGGCGGAGTGTCGGCAGTCAAGTGGGAGCAGCGGAGTGTCGGCAGTCAAGTGTGTCGGTCGTGGCAGCCAAGTCTGGAGTCGGTGGAGTGGCAGTCTGGAGAAGCGTGAGTCAGGACAGTCAAGTCTGCAGTGTGTCGGTAGTCTGGAGAAGCGGGAGACGGGGCAGTCAAGTCGAATGCAGTGTCGGCGGGGCAGTCAAGTCGGGAGACTGAGCTCGAAGCCGATGGGAAAGGCAGACGGGGAGCGCCGGAGAGAGCTCACCGACCACGCCAGGGGCACGAAGCCAGGCGCAGCTACGCTGACATCGCGGCTTGCCCACCATCGCGCCACGAGGGCGCGGGTAAGACCCTTCGGTCTCGTGGACCTGGCCGCTCATCCAGGTTCCACGCGCATTAGGCCCATGGGCCCAGTCTGACTCCCTTGTCTATGAGGGGGCTTTTCTTGCTTTTTCTTTGAATGCGTGTTGTGGCACCGAGTCCCGTAAGTAAAACCATACAAATGACTGTACATAATTGCTTATAGACGGTCGTAGCACCTTTTGCTTTGCTTTTGTTCTGTATACGTGCATGTTAGTGTTTTGCATTCCTGACTGCATATGTGCTTGTATAATAAATGTACGAGTGTGCAATAAATGTGCTTGTCGAACTGTTCCCCGTTTCGTTGCGTCCTTTCCCTCGTTTGAAAGTTCCATCTTGCATCACGGAAGGAATTGGTAGAAGGGTGTAAGCACCCGGTAAATAATCACGTCCGTCGGGCCGGCGATAACACCGCTCGGTTAGCACTGAAGCACGGAACGGACCGCTTAAGCGGTTCGTGTCCTAGGCCGGCCAGCGGCGAGGTACGATCGCCCGGTTAACTACCCGCGCAGGTACTTAGGTAAGTCGAGTTTGGCGAACAACCCTATCCTGCATGGGTGGCCGATTGGCACGATTGTGGTGGGGTCGAAAGACCCACCCGTGATTCGCTCCTGGCGGTAGTTCCACGGAGGGTCACGACTGAATTTTCCGTTCCGGTGGGCGACGCGGTCGCGATTTGAGTTACGTGGCCGATTGCACACCGGGCGGACCGAAATTCGTAACAATATATACACATTTCAACTGGTTCAATGGTTCACCGCAGCCTGTGCTTACACAAACGAAGGTGGTTCATAGTTGATTTGAGGGTCAATAATCGGAGTAATAACACCCCTGACATCCAACTCAACAGCTGGCGGGTCAGCCTGATGCAACCGCTCAAAGTAACCCCGCCAGCGGGCCTTCACTTCAGACTCCTCTGTCAAGAGCTCACCACCCTCCACCCTAACTGCAGTACACCAAGGGATGGACTTAGAAGAATGCAATGCACAAATTCCTCTGTAAGCAGGACAAGAATCACCTGACCACAGGTGATGCTCTACTCCTTCACAGATTCCTCGCACATAGGTTTCTTTGTCCGCCTTAAGCGCACGTACAGTTTTATGCCTCAGCTCCCTGAACAGCTCAGCTCTGCAATCAAACATGGCCCTGTGATTCTGGTCAATGGTATCCAATGTCCCTTGGGAGACAAAGTTCTTCTTTGCTTGACGGTGGGTTCCAAGCCATCCACCGGCAACGCCAAAGATGATAATCTTGAAGGCACTTCACAACTCTTCAGGATTCCCTGAAAAAAACACACACACACACACACACACACACACACACACACACACACACACACACACACACACACACACACACACACACACACACACACACACACACACACACACACACACACACACACCTCCCCCCAAATCCCCATTCAGCCTGTTTGCAAACTCCTCAGGAACCCTCTTATCCTTGAGCTTGCCAACATCCAGCCAAAATGGGATGGTACTATTCTGGATTTGAGCTGAAACTTCAGAGTTGCTCCAACAAGCCTGTGATCGGTATTGATGAACTGAGTACTCTGGTAGACCCTGCAATTCTGGAACATCCTCCAGCAACATCAACAAGCACATGGTTGATCTCCTTTGCCACACCACCAGCATTGGAATAAGAAGTCCAGTGATGAGGCTGTGGGCGCTGAAACTATGAACTAGCCACCCCAAGTCCATGACTTTTTGCAAAGTCAAAGAACTTAGTGCTATTCTGGTTCACAGTTCTCGACCCATGGAACCCGACACGTCTCATAACCATCCCTATCAGTGCCAGTAAAATACATTGAAATCCCTCAAGACGAGAAGAGTATCTCACCTGGGGCACTGATCATCCACAGACTCAAGTGCTGCATTGAATGCCTCCATCACAGTGTGATCACCCACATCAGTCAGAGCATATACAGAGAGCAGGGGAAATGACTCTCATAATGCGCTCATTAACCAGCGTTACCTCAATTATCATGAGAGTCAGCTTATTGCACACAGCTGCAGCAACTCCTTTGGCAATGGTAACCCGGTTATCAGGAAGACCAGACCAGTCGTAGGTGTAACCACCTGCCATGATCTCACCACTATCTGGTCTCTCAACTTCAGAGTGCTGCAATACTGATGTTGAAATGCTGGACCTCAGGTGATAGCAGAGACGGTGATCATCCTCTTGGGGAGAGTACATTAATTCCAGGCACCCACCCGAAGGGACCGCCTCAGGTTAACCTGAGGAGACTGCCGTCTGGTGGTTGACACCTCAGAGCCACCCCGATACACCACAACTCGTTCCAAGAAGGTTACCCTGTGCTTTTCCTCCCATAATCAAAGAACGGGGGTCCTGAAGGCTTTGCTCCAATCCCGTCATCCAGTGAGCTACCCTGTGAAGTACTCCCATGGAGTGGGTTTTCGGTTTTCTTTGCATTTTGTGGAATTAAATGTTTTTACGGTGGCCGGAGCGCAAATCCTGCCACCATCTCCTCAAAAAAAGGTAACCCAACTGCAGGAGGACATCCACAGACACAGTTGGGCACCAGATATGGATGGCCGTTAGCTCACAAGGAGCTCCTAATTCTTTGGCAGGTCTTGTCTGTAATCCTGCTGGGTGTCCATACCGTACACCCTCCTCACCATGAAACAGGTTAGTGCAGGTTTGCATGGGACCTGTAGCAAGTCACAGATCTTATCTTGCCTGACCTGACCTGACATTGATGCCCATGTGCAAATTAATTGATTTTTAAAAGGATTTCACTGGCAGTGATGGAACTTTCTATAATACAAGCTTGTTTTGATATAGCTACATTTTCAACACCTCAACCATATACAAATTTCAATACATATACCGTATACTAAGCTTTTCTTACCAAGGCCAAGAACAGGTTAATTAGAATCGGTGGAAAGAACGACGCAACCCTTTACCTTAAACCTCTCCTTGATGAGTTGTCGTTCCTTGTCTTTCAGCTGCAGCTCAAACAAAAGGCATAAACACAGTCAAGTGATGATCAAAGACAATGGAGACTTGATAAACCATTATATTTACAATCACCTGGCATTGACCCCCCCTTACCAGTACTCACAACCCAAATGCAGTTTTAAGATCTGCACAATTGGTCACCGGCAGGTACAACAGGACAACATCTATTTGAAGTTTGTGAATGCAATTTCTCATGCAGTTACCAAAAAAGGAAAGTTAGGAAACACCCTGAAAATAGTTACCCCCCCCAACGAATAACTTCATTTGCCAGAAAACCAAAAGCAGCTTCTTGGGTCGGATTTAACCCGCTCGTCTCTTAATGAGTTTCTTTAACCATATTTAAGTTTTCCCAGGAATTTCCAATAGGCCCAGGCAGTTTGTAAGCACATGGAGGGTGGGAATTAGATTGGTACGTTCTTATGAAATCGAAAAAAAGGTTTATGACAATGAGATAACGTACATGGGGAGATTCCAGCACGAAAGATAGATGGGAAGAGAAATAAATAGCTGCACACTTAATTCAGATATATAGACCTCGGTTCACCACGAGCATTTAATATCATTCACACACAAAGGGTGAGGGGAGAGGGAAGGTGTTCAAGGCTACAGGGTGATCAAGTGTCCAGAGTATGGCAAGCAGGGCTCAATCCCCGGGTCCTTGGGTTGGACATTCTGGGATTGCAATATCACGTCACACAGCTACAAAAGTGTCCCAATGCTTTGCTGGTTCTGCTAAAAGCCCTCTCAAAGACTTGCGAGCATCAGTACATGGTTTTTTTTTAATCACATTTCCCCACAACATCCTTCACCTCCAGTCCGGGACCGCCAATCACAAGGCATGCAGCCGCCATCGTGGTGACGTCACGTGGCCTGGCTGGCATCATGGCACCTCTCGAAGCAGCACGAGCCGTGGTGAAGTTTGTTTTGTCACACACAAGACACTGACACAGCCATTAAAGTTCTACTGCCCCACCCTGTCCTTACCTTGCCTAGTTATACAGTGAGGACACCTATGAATTACACTTTCCTGGAGCTAGGCTCCGTTATCAAATATACCACCTCTTTTTGGGTAGATCCAGATGGGGAGCACAACCCCATGAGACCTTACTGTCCTGATGCATTGTACAAAATTTGGTCCGTATTGCTCAGGTAGTTGTGGAGATGTTTTCATGAAAATGAGAAGAAAAAAAAAAAGAAAAAAAAAGAGGGATTTTGGTAGGGGGCCCCTGACCCCATTTCCAGGGGAGATACGGCCATGAGGAGCACAAGTTGAGGTTTGGATATGGTCTCGGTCTTTCCTGGCACATTTGGTCTGGATGCTTGGTGGTTTCTGAGAAGATTGTTGAATGAAATCCTAATATTTGTGGTAAAACCCCTCCTTCACCCCCTTTATAGGGGACACATCCGGATGGGGAACACAACCCCATGAGACCTTGCTGTCCTGATGCATCGTACCAAATTTGCTCCACAATCGGTCGGGTAGTTTGTGAGATGTTTTAGTCAAATGTCAACATACGTACGGACGGATACCGGAACCCACTCAGATTATTTCAGAGAAATAACCTAAAAATAAACGTGTTCGTCCCGTCCCTGAGAGTGCAACAAGCCATACCTTGCCTCCAGGCTGAAGCATCGGCATGTTTCGGTCGGAGATGTGATCCAGAACTTTGTTCCAACTGCAAATACAAGAGGAAAAGTATATCCAGGAAATATCCAACCAGGTTAGGCAACCAGCAGTGCACCCTTCCATTGCAGGAAGAACATGAAGTGAAGCATAAAAGAAAAGCATTGTGACAGTAACAGCATTAATAATATTTAAAGTTTAATTTCCAGTTGTCATTGCACAGATTATGGTTAGCCACAGTAAAAGGCGATGAGAGGTCATCTACATGGATCAGGTGCAAGAGATGAGGAAATGAGAGTGGATTGAGAAAAATATGTGGGAACAAGGAAGGAAGAGGGGGGAGAGAATGCAAAGAAGGTTGTGAGAGAAGGAGGATGCAACATCGGGAATTCTACCATCGCTTTTACCGTGCAAGATCGAGACTCGTGAAGAAGCCATGTGACCCGGAGCAAAAGGGCAAATAACAACACCGGGGCAGTTGGACGCAACAAGCAAGGGTATGGTCAAACAGGAAAAAAGGGAGAGGGAGGAGGAGAGGAAACACAGTCACCTGCAAGTAAGAGGGTTGGATTAGGTCGGGCTAATGGGAGTAGAAGATACTGTGGGTCGGGATGAGATATGACTGCACAAGATGGGAGGTGCACCACCTGCTTCAAGCCTTGAAAGTAAAGAATGGGATTGAACAGCTTCAGGAAGGTGGTTCTACAAACGACAGAAAAGAGGAACAAAAGAGGTGAGGTGGGTAATCAGTTTGGATTTTGGGAGTTTAGCAATGAGCAGGCTACGGGAAGAACATGCGCGTCCTGGAGGAGTGGGGGAGGCCAGAGGGCTGAGGGAGCAGATGGAGCAAGACCTGAGAGGTTGTTTAAAAATAATAACAAACAGAGGCTGCTGGGATTTTGTTTTTTTTGCAAACATAACATGTAGAAATTAATTATGCACGAAAATAAAGTACTTTCGTTGCCATGTAAACCTACGGTGCTGGTTGTACCTGTGCCGGTAAAAAGCAAGTTGCACGTCGATCAGTTCCTCATACATCCTCTCGAGGTTTGTCTGAGTCAGTTCGACGAGTTGCAGTAGCTCGGATCTGAAATGTCACCACCGTCAGATTTGCTCGATTCCAAAAAAAGACAGAACCTAACATTTTTGGAGTCAAATCTTTTTGAAACATCAAATTATTTTGAGACTCTCGAAAGGACATGTCGGTGCTGGTGGAGAGGGAGGAGTAGGGGTGGGAGTGGAGAGTATCAGATGCAATGAACTGCAGGTGGACATGGATAGAGACATTTCACTTGCGGTTCATGCACACAGCATACCTCTGATGAGCTTTCAGGGTGTAATTGTAGTTGTTGATGAGAAACACAGCTCTGAGGCCAGGATCTTCATAAACCTTTGCTTTGCTTAGCAGGTTCAGCTGGAGATTTCCCAGCACCTTGGCTGCACAAAGAGATGCAGAGCATGATCCGACATGCATGAGAACGACCTCATCACTCACTGTCCACAACAGCACTCCCATGTACCACACAGCATTTCTTGTTAGGGGGATGTGGGTGGTGTTGCCTTTTCATAGGTCCATCACATGTTGCCCCAAAGGCACAGAGTCAACAACGAAGCGTGGACTGATATCACGTCATATGGACCAGATTAACCTTCCATTGTTTAAACCCCCCCCCCAAAAAAAAAACCTTGTAGTTGAGAAGATCCAGATTTAAGATTGAGACATCAACTACGAATAGCTACTCAACCCAAAGACAACAGCCTTGCCAGCTGGGCCACCATTCAAGTTGATGTTGCCCACATTTTGAATAACCCCTCCCTGAAAGTCATGAATGAGTAAACACAAATTGTCATGACAATCTCGTGATTCTCTCGCCCTTTCTCGAGTCTGGAGATCCAAATCGTAATACCACTGCTGCTGTTTGGCCTTGAACCGAATTTCAACCCACAACCACTGGGATGCCAGACCAGTCTCCTCACTACTCGGCTACCACCATACTAGTTTAGAGTCTACAGGCCTTTTCTAATCTATGCTTTTAACCTCCATTCTCTGTGCTGCGGTCATTTTGGTCATTACTCAGTTCATGTTCATGGCAAATCAGGAGCTGAGAAAGACTCGTTCCAAGAAAACGTGCAAACCCCAGAAGGATTTGTTTCCCCAAAAGTGGTTTTATCTTCCCGTTCCTATTTTAAGAGACACCCATGGGAAAGTCAAGGCCAAACGGTGTTTTTGCAATACTGCATCGACACAGATCGCCATGGGTTTTTTCAGTAATTGCAACGCAAGATGTGCAAAACTGGAATGTTAAACAGCACCACCTCAATCACAAAACTGAGATGTTCCCGATTCGTGTTTACGGTCAGGTACATACGTACACACGTAGCTGCTGAGGAGCTTGCGACTGAATTCCGGACTGCATCCGCCAGAGCTGGAGCTATCTAAAAACGACAGATTTGCACACAATATTAGACGGTACCGATACAGGATTGTACATCACGGCGTGGTTTGGTTACGGACCAAATGCACAGCCGTAGAACATCAAATTACAGGAAATGTACAACATGGCACAATAACTATTCCAGGAGTTACAATGTGGTACAGATACAGTAGTAAAGCATGGTATGATACACATACAGCACAATGTGGCGAGGGTATTGTACAGGACAGCGATGCCCTTTGTTATGCTCAATGGACGAGTCTCTAATGTTAGGAGACATATCGTGCACATGACGCTGTGCAGCATGCGGTTCAGCATGTGTGGAGCTCTGTAGGCCTCATGCAAGTGAGCAGCTTGCGTGTACTTACCTCGAGGGTCCAGAGGGATATTAAACGTACAGCCTAAAACTGCCCAAAGGAAACGGGGGGCGGGCAAACAACAGCCGGAAGCATTGCCGTTTCATTTTGCACCGTTCATACGATCCGTTTCCAGCATTGTACCGCGCAAGTTTCCCCAGCGATAAATCGCTACTCTTGTTAAAAACATACTGGCAAGAGAAAGGCTGTGCCGTGTGTGCATGTGTACAGGTATGAAAGGTGTATTTCCATGAGCACCTACCTTGTGAAGCCAGCATGGCTCCAGCGGTCTCGTGGAAGTCCAGCAGTTGCTGCAGGAAAAGAATGGCCTGAGAGAGCAAAAGGGTGAGAACATAGGGTGAAGTGACATTTCGGGCTGAGCAAGGACAAAGAAGCCACTGATGCAGAGCATAGCTCACTCACATTGCTGGTAAGCTCATGCACAGTACCATCTTTGGGCATGTTGTACTCCTTATCTGGATCCATCTGTTGAATATTCACACGCACGCGCTTGGTCGTGAAAGCGCACCAAATGCAAACGGCAAGAAATGACGTTCTAAGCGGAAAGGAACATTTGTCAAACCTTGATGCTGTCTGCAAAGCCCTCCACGGCTTTGGCACCCGTGGTCTCCATGGCGGCAATCAGCATGGGTAGTTTGTTCTTCGTCGTGGCTGCTGTTCCCTGCATGGGAGCAGATGTTGGTTGTTTGCCTCACTATAACTTGTACATCCGGTGCGACGAAGAAGGGCCGGCACCATTTAACAGGCAGGTTGTTTGACTATACATCTCCTCCCAAGAATGTTGTGCAAAGGATAATGACTCCACACCAATCTTGCTTGGTCTCCTTTTTGGTCCATACCCGCAGTGAGTTGAATGAAACATCAAGCGACACTACACAAAATAGGCATGCAGAACTAGGAATTGGCCATCAAAGGATTCGGCATGTTCCTTCTGCTATCTGCAACTTGTGCCAGCCTCAGGCTAACATTTGGAAGCAATCCCGTGGTACATCATCAAGCCCTGCTTTAGCCGGGCAGCAACTTAGCAATGACTTTCTTATGACGACGTTTGAATCAGGATTCATCTCAGACCAATAAAGCCATCGAGGCCATGACCGAGAAAGTTATTAAATATTGCACAATGGCTTCACCAAGGTATTCGGGCAAGTTCGGGATAACATTGTGGCAGAAAACCAAAACCAATGCAAGCTTCCGATACCAAACCGAGCCTCCTCCACACCCCACCAACTTTTCAAGGACCAGGGTTCTTACTGACATGTAGCTTGTGCACACACATCCCCGTTTGTCTGTCTCTTTTTCTCCCTATGAAATCACCTCCCCCAATTTATCAAATAATGTTCCTCTACTGCTTCAAGGTTGCAGCTCACCACCACCATCATGTCGTCTCCCAGTTCCATTCCAGAAAGTCACTGCCATACCCTGCCCTGCCCTTCGTACTCAAGCGCTGCCATCTCCGAGTCCAAGCTGCCTGATGCTGTATACATTGACGATCCATGACATGGCTTCAAACCCAACCTGAGTACAGTGCCTGCAGGGGGTGCTGCATCTCAAAGAATGCAGTCTTTCTAGTGCAGACATAAAACAAGGTGTCAAGTCTGCATATCATAAGGTATTTATTGGAAAAAAATAAAAATAAAAAAAAGAGAAAAAAAATGGGGCCATTGTGTGCTGGAACCCTGGTGGAAGTCCCAGGTGAGAGATCAACTTGATACCTCAGTAAATTTAAAAGGGGTACAAATTAGATAAAGCTAACGGTGAGAATGAGGTTAGTACCTACAAGATAACCAAGTTCATTCGACCAATTTCAGAGGGTGTGGATATAACACAGGCACAATGAAACAAATAGTCTCCTCCTGTGGCCAAGTTTCTTTGTAATACATTGACGATCCACAATACAGTACAATATAAATAAACACGATATAGAACGTCATTACAAAACCAAACAATGTCTAATCGACAATACACTGGTATGATGAATTTAACAAGTTGAGCACAGGATGTATTTTCACACCTGGAGGACGAGGTCAAAGTCCACTTTGCACGCTTTGAGATGCCGCAGCAGCGGCAGTATCGTCAGAACTGCTGAATAATCATGTCGCATAACCGAGCGCCGTGTGGCCGCCAGGATCCCATCTCCCTCTGCCACCAACCCATCCAACGCATCCTAAATACATTAAAAAAAAAAGCCACCTTTGGAGGGGAGAAGAAGAGTTACAGATAGCCTTGACATCAAAGGATTAGGAAACAAGGTAAAAGGAAACTTGAGAAAGAGAAACAAGAACTGCTGTACATAATCCTTCAAAGTTTTGACATATCAAGCACAGGGACCTCTTCAGAAACATTTAGTGTCCAGTTGTCATTCAGAAGGCGATTAGGGAAAAAGCTAAACACAAGGGATAAACTGGAAGGGCGCTCGGTGGAGCACGTACCTCCGCCACACAATGCCTGATCCGTGAGAACATCTCGGGCCCAATACATTTTTTGAAATATCGTGCTAGATTTCGTTTTTGGCCCAATCTCTCAATGGGGGAAGAATCACTAAAAAAAAAATATTCTAGTCGCTGGATCCGGATCCTCACCAAAACCAAAATCAGTTCATCCTGGTCACACACCCAACCTGTCCACAAAATTTCATCCGGATCTGTCCGCAACCTTTTTGAGATATCCTGCACACAAACGGAGATACAAACAAACAGAAGGCGGTGAAAACAACCTCCTTCACCTTCGGTGGCAGAGGTAATAAAGGAAGGAATTTAACAACGAAAGAATCAAGATAATGGTATAGAGAAATTCGAGAAACCACAACATTCAATACCATGAGGAGAATATATTGCACCGATAACTGCGCATCAGCGGAGATAGGAACGAAAGGGTGGAGGATTTGGATTTGGGGAGTTTCACCAGAGGGGATTAATGGAAGATCACGTGCGTCCTGGAGGAGCTGCGGAGAGTGAAAGATCTAATCGAGCAAAGGGAGCAGCAACGGAGGAGGGGTGGCAAAAACAAACAAATCCAGAGAGGCCGCTACATACATGTACGTCTAAGACGTGAGAGCAACGGACCTTGGTATCTCCCACAATTAGGCCGATGCACAACACTGTTGAGAGCTTCAGATTCCGCAGAATCGAGGAGAGACAGACGTGATGCTGGGGCACCAGCTCATAAGGCAGAGCAGTACTCCTTTGAGCTACAGACAAACAACTTATCGGCTGAATCGTTGTGGTTTTTCAAGGAAAGAGTTACAACGATGGAGGATGCCCAGTCTGCGGCTGGCTTTACTTCATCGAGTTCAGTACAGAAAGGTTGTGGCTGATGGTGAGGCCCAGACATTTGAGAGACTGAACCTCTTCCAGTGGCTGATCATGGAAAGAGACAAGTGGATTATTTTGACTACCCTCCCGCAACAATGCAACACTGAGATTTTCAACGCTTGAAAGACATGTTGCATTTATCAGAGCAGCCTTTAGTCATTTCCAAATCAGTGCAGAGTGACAACCCCTGTCCACCCATCAATAGGATGGAGGATCTGTATGACTGTGTAATTATCTGTTAAAAAAAAAAAAATGGAGCATTTTCCAGAGAAGTCATTTATGGAGATGACGAGCAAGACTGTGCCAAAGACACAGCATTCTCCTCCGCAGCAGCATGTGGAAATCTCTGTCCCTTTGCTCAGCAAGAACGTGCAGCATGAGGTTGTGGGAGGAGGAGGAGGAGGAGGAGGAGGAGGAGGAGGAGGAGATGGTGCCACACTCTGTGCAGAGCGTTGGTGGGGCCCAAGTAGTCTCCTTGGCTATTGGGCATAATCCTGGACGGGTCGCCACTCCGACACAGGATACCAGCATGCTGGCACTCAGTTTGCCGACCTCGGAAGGATGATGGGCCGAGTTAACCCCACCTGGTATTAATTCAACAGCTGAGCGGGATCCAAAGCTCAACACCCTAACCATGAAGCCAACACCAGGCGTAGGGTGTGGGGTAGGAGCAAATTTTGGGTAAACACAACAAATTCACATTCTATACCCAAACACAGGGTGGGTATACAGGGAGTTCTCACCGGTGTTGTTAAACGTGAATTTTCAAATGATGACATCATCAATTAGTTTTTCAAAACAAGACTCCTCTTTCAATTCATTGCTTTGCGAGAAAAAAAAAAAAAACATCCTCGTCTCTAATTAAAAGCTCGACAATCATGGAGGTTATAATAGACCAGGAAGGGTCATTATGAGACGAGGTGGTCCCACAATTCAGGAAATTTAAAACCTGTCAAAGGAGCCCGTCCAAAGGGTTACTCTCAGTGAAGACACTGGGATCTTAAAAAGTCAAGTTATGCTTCCTTTGAAGAACACCACGCTGTTCCGACTGGCATTGCAGGAAACTGATTTTTCTGAGGATAAAATCCAGGACAAGACAACTCAGATGCAAGTTAGCTCTCGCTGAGCTATCCTGCCGTCCCACTGCAAAACCGAACACGTGATGAATGTGAATTGTACTTTTAAACCATATCCAAAACTTGATTGGTCACTTAATAATGCATGCTAAATCATACAGGGCAACAACGTTATTCACACAAACCATGCAGTGAGATTTGGAAAACAAACAAACAAACAAATAAAACATCAATTGTTAAATAAATTATTAAAGATTGAAAAATCATATCATTTGGAACTGAACATTCATCCGAAACAACCTCTGAACGTTGATGTAATAATGGATGTGGGGACAGAGAGAGAAAGAGAGAAAGAGAGAAAGAGAGAAAGAGAGAAAGAGAGAAAGAGAGAAAGAGAGAAAGAGAGAAAGAGAGAAAGAGAGAAAGAGAGAAAGAGAGAAAGAGAGAAAGAGAGAAAGAGAGAAAGAGAGAAAGAGAGAAAGAGAGAAAGAGAGCAAGAAAGAAAGAGAGAAAGAGAGAAAGAGAGAAAGAGAGAGAGAGAGAAAGAGAGAGAAAGAGAGAAAGAGAGAGAGAGAGAGAGAGAGAAAGAGAGAAAGAGAGAAAGAGAGAAAGAGAGAAAGAGAGAAAGAGAGAAAGAGAGAAAGAGAGAAAGAGAGAAAGAGAGAAAGAGAGAAAGAGAGAAAGAGAGAAAGAGAGAAAGAGAGAAAGAGAGAGAGAGGAGGGTTGGGTGAATAAAACTATTCCACCAAAGACCAGCCTCAGTGGTGTAAAAGTTAGTCTGGGAGGTCGGCGATTCGAAACTCGGCCGAGTCATACTAAAGACTTTTTTTAAAATGGCGTGCTGTTTCCTTGGTTGATGCTCAGGGGTTAAAAAGGAGAGAGTGTGGATAAGGAACCTCGGTTGGCAACACTTGTGCAGACCTTCATGGGCCTTCTAGCTTCCTCCTGCATTGAAGTTCCTTGTAAAGGAAATCATCAAACTAAAATGCACAATTTGGTGTCTCTCTCTGTCATTTTCACCGCAACACATTCGGTCATTACTTATACAATCTTAACCAAACTTCACAGGACTAAGGGCTACACGATGCAGGTTGTAGCGACTTCATCCCCCCCCCCCCTCATCCCTCAGTGGGTCTTCCGCCTTAGGTATTATCCGTGTTAAGATAGCCATTCGTGGCATTTTTTTCAAGGTCACTTCTAATAACAAAAGTCATAACAACACTAATGATAAGAGCATAATATGAATGTTATTACAAAACAATATTGATAATAACAACAATATCCCCCCTTTCCCAAGAGGTGTTTCCTCCTTGGACAAAGGCCGTGTTATCGTGTATAAATAGCTTATCGTGACATTTTGTGGGGCACCCCTACCAGAAGTAAAGAAAATATGAGAAACCACAAACACGTATGATTATCTTTTTAAAGTCATTACTGCTGTTTAACACTAAAACTTAAAGGGAGGAAACCCGACTGTCTTGAGGCATTATATGCTTCTTGCATCCCACACCGACTAACGGATCCGAGCAGAGATCTACTGTAATTTACATACGGCAGAGGATAATAACGTGACCCTTTCTGGCACTGCTGCAGAGAGTGGGTTGACTGGTGTTATAAATTCCAAAAAACAGTTTTGCTCATCGAACATAAAGGTCTATTTGCAAAATAATTGGTTCACGAGTCAGTAAGTGTTGGTTCACGAAACAGTAAGTGACCACTATATTTGTTATGTGTCTGTCTGTCCTGAGCATAGCTCCGTGGGTTTTGATCCGATCCTGATAAAATTTGGGTGGGAGGTTTATATCATGATCAAGTTGTGTTTTCCTGAGAATGGACGGGCTGCGCCCATTATGGGCAGAGCCACGCCAAAAAAACATGTGTTTTTAGGGGGTAGCCGATTTCAATTTGCATCTTCTCCGAGGGGGTTTGTCGCATCTGGCAGGGGTTTCAGTATTTGGTTAGCCCAATGGCACCTGCATAGCCCCACGGAGCTCGATTTTTCATTTTCGTCCCAAGGTCAAGGTCACAAGGTCACGAACTTAGAAAATGTCAAAAAAAACAAAAATCAATAAATTGGGCATCGAGCTCCTTTTTTTTTTTTCAACTGTTTCGAATGAAAGTTGGTATGCAAGTCGTGCTCTTCGAGTACTACAACTTTCATCATTTACGTTTTTCCCGATTCCCGCCAGTTTGCCCGTGGCGTCCCCTCGAAGGTAAAAAAAATAAAAATGGCGAACCGTGTACATTGCTCGTGAACCATCGCCGTCTCCAGACTTGTCACAGTTTGCAATTGGTTATTACCTCCGCCACCAAAGGTGGATGGAGGTTATAACCTACCTGTCGGTCGAATCGTCTGTGAACAGGAGATCTCAAGAAGTTGTGGACGGATTCGGATGAAATTTTGTGGACAGGTTGGGTATATGACAAGGAAGAATCGATTCGATTTTGGTGAAAATCTGAATAAGCATACAAATATATATATATATATATATATATTTTTTACAAGTGATTTCTCAATATTGAGAAATGGGGAAAAAACAATATATAGCATGATATCTCAAAAATGTGTGGATGGATTATGACAAAACTTGGTGGATGAGTTGCTTAGAAGACAAGAACAAGCCAAATAGATTTTGGTTCAGGTCAGCAGATCCGGCCTATCAGTGGGATACAAAACGTAAACTGTTCAGCTTGAAGGAGGTTTGTGCTCTGCTGAACGCCTTTCTAGTTCTGTATGCAAAGCATGAGAAGGCTTATCATAAAAGAATGTGATGGTGTGAGCAGAAACCTGTATGAGCGAGTCAAAGGTCTTCTTGTGGTGGTAGTCAGGGATAACGCGAGTAAGAAGACCATACTCGCACTGGGCCAGTTTGACAAATGCAGAAACACAGGACACGTATGCCTCAATCTCCAGGTCTCCAACCTCGTCCTTACCTGGTGAGGGGAAAAAAAAATCCATGCAGGATGAACTGTTAACTTTGTATAGGATGGTCAGACGTTATGGCCAACAAAATTTGGGATGAAAGATTGGAATAAAGCACAAAAGGACACATGAAAAAGGCACAGTGTTCCTGATACTATAGAAATTTAAAAGGTGAGGGTAGGACAGAGTTTCTAAATATGTAAAATTTTCCTTTTCGTTGGGGTATAACCGAGCACTAGCAAGAGTCAGCACATCATGAGCATGTACCAACCCTCTGTTGAAGAGAGGCTGGGCTGGCCGCGCTTCCCATCAAGCGCGTAGTTCGAGTGTTGCTTCAGCAGGCTCTGAGCTTTGCGCAGAGTTCCTGGGGGTGGGGGCGATTCATGGTACGTCGATATATTTACACAAGAAATATATCTCAAAAGCTTGAGCAAGATGAGTCGAGATAAAAGTGTTAGTTTCATGTTGGTGTCATAGAAGATGTGAATAGGTTTGCGTACACCAAGTTGATTTCAAAGTCAAATTAACAAACTTGTCAGTAGCAGTCATATAAAAGAATGGCAAGACCACTCGCTGGCACTGCGGTTGCATCAGCACTGGCGATTGGCGGCAAGAGAAGCAAAGGACAGCGGCTGGCATCAGACACCATGCAGTAGCGTCAAATACATGAGATAATAAATGGCAAGCGCGGCAGCAGGATGAGGAAGCTTCAGCAGAATTGGTTACAGCACCGGCAATAGGCACAGCTCCTCCATGTCGCTCTCACACTTGCGAAGCATCAATAAAAAAATAAAGTCCAAAAACAGTAAAAAAAAAAAAAAAAAAAAAAGAGGACAAAAGCAATACATGTAGTTGAGCAACCAAATCCACATTACCTGGAATGTAGGCTGACGAATCCCATTTACAAAAATAAAACAAACAATGGGGGATAAAACACAAACATCAAAGACCAAACATGAGTTAATATGCAAAACTCAGGATAACAAGATGATGTATTACAGCCGGTCAAATCTCAAATTCAAGCAAATCAAAAATGGATGAGGGAAACAGAGATTAATCCTGAAAATAAAAATAAAAAAAAATAAACAGAGAAAGTACGTATCAACTTGGGCCTTAGTTATTTTATAACTTGGTTTACGCAGTTCTTCAGCTAAAATGTAGGGTCGGTAGGTCGAAATATAAATATAATTTCAATTTTTAGAAATTAGATATTTTTATGATTTGTTTTCGGATGTTCCATGGAAAAGACAAGGGTAGGTTGGGGGCGGGAGGGGGGGGATAAATATAAATCCCGGACCAGGAGGATCTAAGAAAACATTGAAGATGGAAGACCATTCAAATTCAGGATGCCCATGTTCACCGTTTCATCTGATGTGAAAAAAACAATAAAGGATTAAAACTTGTTTTTACAACATAGTCTGGCATGTTTTTCTTATAGAAACCTGTTGGATGATCATCAAACAAATGGAAACAATGCTGAAAAAATTACCGTCCAAGTCGTAGACTGAAAGATCATTGTCGCAGAGCAAGATCTCATACAGGTTTTGTAAAAAATTGTGTTTCATTAAAAAAAAACAATGGCTATGAAAACACATCTTTAAGAAAAATCAGAAAAGCAGTAATGGTACCTAAAACAGTTAAGACCACCAGGATGAAAAAAAAAACATCCCGCTGCAATACACAGCCATTGGCAAAAAATCTATTTGAAAAATAAAAAAATTAAGTTCAATATCAAATTGTTCATGTCGTCCAATCTTTCAAGTGTTCAACAACAGTTCACGGTCACATCAAGCACATGGGGATACTTCAATGGCATCAGAACCCAGGCTGCTACACATATAGCATTGCCACAGTACATAAAGTTGTTTCTTGCATTTTGTTTTCTGTCCATTGACCTTCCTCTGGTTTCGCACTTCTGGTTTTATACCCTCTGGCCAAGCAAGCCGTACATATCGGCCGCACAATACCGTACTCCTCCTGCAAGTTCCTCATTTCATCGCTGTCGTCAAGATCTTCGTCATCGCCACATACATGTGACTTTGTTGGTAAACAAACGTATGCAGCCAATCAAAAAAAATAAAAAATAAAAAATAAATCAGACACTGCTCACGTGACCCTCGAATTGGCACAACCATGGCAGAAACCCGAAACGAAATCGTTTAAAAATCCATCATCATACAAAGATTCATTAATCATCCATAATCCAGTTTTAAAATAAATATAAGCCTTTTTACAATATGGAATATAAATATAATTCATTAAGATTGCAGCTAAAGACGACTTTAATCCACCCAAAACGTGCATGGGTGCACGTGCGCAACATTGCATAGTGCTGGATATGATTAAAAAAAGTGTCTACTCGGAGTCAACACGCTCAAAACGGTCAATCAGAGCCATAACCAGCTCTTTCTTTTCAGTGGGCATCTGATCATCTCGTCTCCCCATCCCCATGAGCACATCAAAGGATGATTTCTGGTCTGTTGAAGGCTGAATATCAGCATCTCGCAGGGAAACTTTGACGTACTTGGCACCGAAATCTTTCAATACGAACAGCGGTGTACAACTTTCGACGGAAACAAAATTGGCACGATCGAGAGAAGCCTGCGAATCATCCCTGCTGCTGCACTGGATTGATGCAATCGTTCGGCCAGAATATTCGTCGTCAAGATGTTGCGTGATTAAATCACCAATACAGTCACTCAAATTTATACCGCTGACATACTTCTTAACAATCACTTTTGCCCCAAAAACCACAGTCAATCTGAACCACGCTGGCCACTGCTCAGACGCCATGACCGAACACTACTGCGCAGTTTGGTTAAAGATGACTCGGCATTTTGGCACGCGCGCGCGAAATTATATTTTGAAAATAAATGCCGACGTTTACATTTCGGGTTTTGAAACTTTTGCACCTTCGGCGGAAAATTTATAAATATAAAAGGCTAAAAATGTGTTTTATATTCTTATTTCATTTCCGCAAATATACCATCGGCGGATCTGTAAACAGTTATAAAATAGCTAAGGCCTTAGCGTGCAGAAAGAACTAGAACAACACTCGGTAGAGCGCATACCTCCACCAGGCTGAACAGTTTACGTTCTGTATCCCACCGATAGGCTGGACCCCCATTCTAATCTTTTCCAAAATCGAATAAATTTGGCCTCGTCACACACCTAACTTGTCCATCAAGTTTCGGCCGAATCCGTCCATAACATTTTGAGATGTCCTACAAACAGACAAGGGTGAAAACACAACGTCTGTCCACCATTGGTGAAAGAGGTAATAAAAGTGGAAACGGGGAGCAAGATTGTGTGAAATGAAGGAAGTGAAAATGAGAGCAAGAACAGAGGAATGAGGAAGCTGGAAATGGAAAAATTAACATAAAAGGTAACAAGGAGCTGATACTCTATGTCCCCCGACTTTTAGGTGGTATGAGGAATAGATCCGCGTACTGTATATGAAAGCTATATCATGTACACCAGGTACGTACATCACGTTGAATGTTTTTTTGAAATATCACGTACACAAAAGTACATGGACAGATGATCGGTCGGACGGAGCTCATTTTAACGTCCACCGACTCCAACCTTTTCGCAGGGGTGGGGCCGTGGGGGACAACAAGAACATGTCCAAACTAGAGGGGGAGCACTCGGGAGAGTGCAAAACCTCCGCCGCCAACACTGCTGGGTCACTCAAGTGAACCTTATATCTTATTCATTAAATATGATGTCAACAGTGCTGAGTTATAGTTCTTTTCTCCAACTTTTTTTTTTTTGGGGGGGGGGGGGTGTTGGAAATCACTTAAAACATGTAAAAATGCAAAAAAAAGGTCTTTTTTGGGGGGGGGGGTAAAAAAAAAATTTGGGGGGGGAGGGGTTGGAAATAACTTAAAACATGTAGAAATGCAAAAAAAAAAAATTTTTCTCCAACAATTTTTTGGTGGGGGGGGGGGAACAAGTCCAAAATTTAATGGTATGATCCTTGGACCATACCTAACCCCCCCACCAAGTTTCGTCGAAATCCGTAGAGGACTTTTTCCGTAATACTGTTCACAAACAAACAAACCAACAAACAAACAGAAAGGGGTGAAAACAGTAACCTCCATCCATCTTCGAAGATGGCGGAGGTTAACTAGAACAGCACTCAGTAGAGCGCATACCTCCACCGATAGGCCGGATCTACATCCGGTCATTAACCAAAAATCGAATTGCCTTGTTTTGTCACCTCCCCAACTTTTGTCACAATCCATCCAGAACTTTTTGTGACATCGTGCTGTACATCATTTATGGCCCAATCTCTCAATGATGAAGAATCACTTAGAACATTAAAAAAAAAACTAAAACTCACAGATCCGAATCCGGATCTTTACCAAAATCAAATCAATTGGTTCTTGGCAGACACCAAACATGTCCACCAGGTTTTGTCCGAATCCATCCATAACTTTTTGAGATATCCTACTCACAGAGAGACAGACAAACAGGGGTGACAACATACAGTAACCTCCGTCCACCTTCAGTGGCGGAGGAAAGAAGGAAAGAAGGAGTGGTTGGAGGAGGTGATGCAGTTTAATTTATTTCAATATCCCTGTTAGTCTGCAAACTCAAACACCAACGTTTGTATGTGAGAGCTCCAATTATTCACGACATGATTTTAGTTCATTATTATCGTTACATTTATGGGATGGCGGTCAGTAGCTACAATGTAAGGTCATGACCCCATTTGTGTTCACATTGTTGACAGGATTTTTAGACCATGTATTGAGGATGCACGATAGGGTGAAGTCTGACGTGGCCTTACGGGATGGATGGGTGGAGTCAGGGTAAGGATATCTCATCGTGTGTCTCCAATGGGTGGAACAAGGAGGAAAGCGGGTTGGGGTCAAGGCTTGTTCAAAGCTTGCCTTCCGGGCTCGGCTCGGGCCAGCAGAAACGCACGACAAGAAAGATAGCTCAGCTTCTGCTGCAATAAATCAGAGCTGTGCCGACTCGGGCACCAGCTATCAATGGCCGACAGCCATCGCGAGGTTTCTGGAAATGCCATGGCCAGACACTTGTGACGGCACAATGGCACTTTACGAAAACTTGGCCCTGTGCTGAGGTCTCGTCTCACCGGGACTTCATAGCCGGTTCAAGCTCGACCTTGTTGATGTCCCTCCTCATCTTCATGCCTGCTTGCCTGCCACCCTTCCCTACATCCTGCAAGCTTTCGGTGTTGGACGACACCGAAACACCACAATATTTTGGCCCGGTTACGTGCGAGCGTGTATGTTTGGCACCGTGGTAGGATATTAGTTTCCTTTTTTTTTTTAATACAATGTCGAGGCTCGTATAAAAGCTAACACACAGAACGTACAACAAGGGAAGCAGAAGACAAAAGGGGTGGGAGGGGGAAGGACAAAAAAGTGGGGAACAGAGACATGAGGAGATCTGTTGAAGGGAGAGGGATGGGGTAAACAAGATGGACACTACGGGGACTTTCAGGTCCTCACACTACGGGGACTTTCACGAAGGAAAGCAGGGAATTTGAAGGAGGTGGGTTTGGGATGTTGGGGTGGATTAACAGGACTTGAAAAGATCGTCGTTTTGGATGGGGGAAGATAAGAGGTGGTGATGAACAGCTGTTTTGACGACGTGGAGGGAAGAGTGGGATTGAAGAGATTGTGGGAGTTTGTTCCAAAGGCAGGAAAGAAAAAAAAGAGAGTGAAGGTGAACAGTGATTCTTGATTTTGGTAGTTTTACCAGAAGGGGGTTGCTGGTGGACCTTGAGTGTCCTGCAGAAATATGGGAGAGACGTATCACAGATAGAGTGGGGGGGGGGGCAACACCGGGAGGACATGGTAGAAGTCAGAAAGACCACCGACCTGCCTGCGATGAGTGACCCAAAGACTCAGCCTCATCGCAGGAGATGCCAATGATCCGAATTGCCTTGGTTTCCACAGCGCGAAGCCGAGAAAGGTGAGAGGCGGGAGCACCAGCCCACGGGGGAGCGCAGTACTCCATCAGGCTGCGGACTGAAGCTTTAGGTATGTGGTCAGGAACTCAGGTGTGCCAAGGAAGGACTTTGCACGACGGAGGAGTCCCAGTCGGCTTGAGTGAAATGCCAGACTCGACAGCGCTGAGGTGGTTCTCCAATACCAGCCAGAGAGATGTCTACTTTGACAAGCATGGGATCAGATGAACCGATTGGAGCGGAGAAAGAGCAGCAGATATTTTTCAGGAACATTGGTCAAAATGAGATCCAGAAGAGATGGAGTACCGTTGGTTGAGATGTGCGTTGGGAATTTGCAGATTGTGTCAGTCTCAATGAATTGCAGAAGTGCCATGACAGGTGAAAGAGGTACCCACACCCAGCCAACTGGCATGATGACAACTGAAATCACCACATTGGAGGAAGAGAGAGTTGGGATGAGAGGATCCAAGTTGGTCCATGTTTTCATAGAGTGAGATGTAAATGGAGTCATCAGTGTTTGGTGAACGGTACAACACACACACAAACATGAGATGGGAGTCCAGGGGAAGCCGTAGCCAGAGGTATTCCTGGGGGTGTGGGGGAGTGAGGGCAGTGCATGGTGAGTGAAGAATAGAGTCTTTGATGAAGAGAGCAACTCCTCCACCAGGACGAGGCTCAGGTCTGTCAAACCGGAGGAGGGAGTAACCAGGGAGAGAGACTAAGAATCAGAGACATCCTGAAGGAGGAAAGTTTCTGTTAAGCAGATTATGTCTGTTTTGTCAGTGGCAGCCTGTATGGAAAGATCTGTCAGGTTTGAGCAAAGGCCCCGGATATTTGAGGTCCACCCTTCTTTAACAGAGGGAGGGGAGGAGGGGGAATGTAGGACGAGCAAGGAGGTAAGAAGAGTTGTTGAAAGAGTGTGGGGGAGTTTATACTTAATCCAGGAATTTGTGCCGTCTGTCCTGTGCCCAATTAAATTATTTACATGTATTTTTTAAAGTTACATATGCATGTGTTCCAGACATCCCTCCTGCACCAACGACGTGGAGTATTGATTGATAACTCTGAGGCATAATTTGGGTAACTGTTTAATTGTAACCGATGCAGTTTTAGGTTGTTCGGAGTCGGACATAACGTAATCCACTCAGCTTTGCCTCGTCCATGCTGAGCAATCAAGATATATACCACTACTACTGCTACTCTACATGTTCAGCTAAGGCTCTTTTTGCACTTCGTGCCCTTGAGACAGGGGGAACGCAATGTTATGGAAGGAATTTTGGAATTTTTTTGCCGTGGTGTTGGCGATAGCTCTCCTACTCTTCATGAAGGACACCATAGGATCTTTAATGTCCACCAAAGTATGCTGGCAGATATGACGCCCGCTTAACATCCATCTAAGGGACGGCACACACAAAATCTGACCTGTGAAACACCGGGGTGACAGTTTATGGCTGGGCCAAGATTCAAACCCAGGCTCGACAGCTTAGAGGTGAGTGTGCGTAACTCTAAGCCATCCAGTCAGCCCAAGCCAGCTTTATGCTGGATTATAATTCCCAGTATGCCTGGTGTTGGCTTAATGGTTAAGGTAGTGGGCTTGGGATCCTAGGGTCCTGAGTTCAAATCCCGCTCAGCTGTTGAATTAACACCAGGTGGGGTTGACTCTGCCTGTCATCCTTCCGAGGTCGGCAAAAATGAGTGCCAGCATGCTGGTATACTGTGTCGGAGTGGCGACCCGTCCAGGATTGTTCCCCATAGCCAAGGAGACTGCTTCGGCGGCACCAACGCTCTGCACAGAGTATGGTCCTAATGGATGGATAGTTCCCAGTATGTTAAATTCCTGCCTCATCGCTTGTGCTTCTGCGTGTAGGCCGTGGATGCGACATTTTAATCTGTTTGTAATACTGCGATTATTACTCTTCATTAAAGCAGATTACCTGTGCGGCGCAATGGTTTCTTGGTGGGCGTTTCACCACGGCGATGATGCATGGCTGGGGAATAATGACCAGGATGACCTGCTGTGTTGGTCCCTACAACAACCCCTGCAGGGCCAGCAGGTGTCCCTCCAACAGCAGTCAGCCCCACACTGCCACCACCACCACCACGCCGCACATAATCTCGAAGAGCCTGTAGCGAGTGCACAAGTTGAACAGACCTGATCTGGTAGTAGACGGACATGAAGTCTGCAGAGAGAGAGAGAGAAAAGGACCATGATATATTCAGAAAAATCAATATCGGTGCATAAAGGTGGCGAGGGGGGGGGGACTGTATTTGCAGAGCAACAAATACAGCTGGTACAGGAGAAAGTCTGCTAAAAAAAATCGTTTAAAGCAATTAATCTTACCTTGGTTGCGTCCAGTATCTCCAAGCCAGTGGGCAATGCGCACCAGGTCTTGCAGAACATTTTCTGGCACTTGTTCCTGCAGGGAAACTGGGACGTTCGACCCATCATCAGCCCCACCAGGAGGACTTTCGCCATCTTCATCAGTGGCAAGAGCATCAAGCACAAGGTGTGGATGGTATGGCTGGCTGTGTCGTTTCAGGAGTGAGCTGAAATCTGCATCCAGGGCTTCCTTGCCACGTTCAAACAACGATCGCTACAAGGCATAAACATGACTATCAACCCTTTTTGTGTATGCTGCATATAAATTCAATATATGTATATATATATATATATATATATATATATATATATATATATATATATATATATATATATATATATATATAGTCACATTTCCTCAGCGACAGTCCCACCACCTGCAGGGATGGGACGGAAAAAAAGTAATTTTGGGACAAAAAGTCATCAATAGTCATTTAAAAACACGTGACCACAGCAAGTTTGCCTGACAGAGTTGGCCTAGTGAGCTGTCAAGCGATTCACTTCACAAGCGCTTCCGCGTGAACCCCAAACTGCCTGTCCAATTGGTTAATTTTACCAGTTCTGTATGCACTACGGAGCTCTCTCTGGATGACCACACAAAAGTTATCTTTTACAAGCCGGGTTTATTACAAGGAAAATGGAGGGGGGGGATAAGAAGAGCATGGCCACGAAGCAGCGATGTGAACTGTAACAAATTCATTATAAATAAATACCTTAGCATACCCTCGGGATATCGATGGCTTGAACAACAACATTACCCCTTAACGCATGCACTCAGTAGTGACGAGACAAAGAGAAACCTCCTCCATGGGCGAAGCTTGCGCACGCGGTGTGCATCTTCGTTCGGCACGTCGTCGCGGTGCCCTGCAGCTGCATGTAGGTGGTTTGCACAAGTGCCTTGAAGAAAATATAAATGAGGAGAGATCGTATGAAGGGGAACGTTTCAGAATGTAGGGAAGTGGAAAATGTGGGCCTTCGACAAAAACTCTGTGTTGGGGGAGACGAGAGCTCTCTAAACAGGTGCTCGACTCCTTTTATTCAACGACAGCAACTACAATGTGCCTATGTTGACAATTACAACGAAATGACCATTCTAAACTATTTCCCATTTTACCCTGAAGGGCAAATCTGTAACAATATAAATATAAATATATTAAGACACAATCACATCACTCTCACCTGCAATTGGAGGAAACAACCAATCAGCTCTCACCTAATCAATTATCTCCAGGTGTGAATGGTGTTGCATTGTTGAAATATGTTGATGTAATGCTATTTGCACATTATTTAATTTAAACATTTCAATGTCCAGAATTAATGTTTGCATTTGAAAAATCCATGTCGTCAGAGAACATCACACATACCTGTGACAACTTGAGCAAGCAAATCACCTGCTCAATGCCACACTTGGTTTGACATGGTCACCATGCTTAGGGTCACCTCATAGTTCGTTTTGAATAACCATCGTTTGAACTATAACTATTCGAAAAAGTTATTCCATGCAAGGCAACGTAATGTTCCAAGAGTGAAATGGCCAAGACAATTTTGAACATTGAGCTGTTCTAACAGTTACCTATAGATCAACACTGTCTGTAACACGAAATGATCTGAAGATCACCAATGACTAACCACATCTTGTAGTTCAGGACTGCCTGGGTTATTGTCGGTGAAATAATCGACTGCCGCTCGAATCTCATCAAGTGCTTGCAGATAACTATCGAGGCGCCCAGATGACCTACCGCATACACACCGCAGGAAAAGAAAGTTAATCTTCATTGTGACACACATTGAATATCGCAGACGATTAAACCCATGATATGATATGCTCTTCCTAACTCCACCACAAGCAGGCTTTGTTACAAGTGTTACTGACCCTTCCCGGATGACCTTATCCGTGCGTTCTGCCACGTGGTAGTATCCGATGACGTGGTTCAGATATCCCAATGTGCGTTCACCATTGTCCTGCAACCGTTGCAGCTTCTCCGTCTCACGGTGCACGGGCACGATGGCAGCTTCCAATGAGGCGAGGCGACGCTCAAAGGATGACAGGATCCCCACCTACCGGTGGTGAACATGGAGAACATGTATAATGCATATATATATATTTCATGTCCAAAGTTTAACACTCGTGGTTTGTCATTGACATACATCATAAAACCAAATTGTTTTTGTTGAAGAGGATAGAGCACCAAACTAAAGGAGATAACAAAGGAATTATGGAACAGTGGCTGCATATATTGTTATCGTTGCGCAGTTAGTCCGGTTCGATTCCAGCGAGCTGCTTTAATGCAACCTTAACGGTCAGCTGAGTCAGCAGTCCTGGGATGGATTACGGTCTCTAAACTTCAGATACCATAGCCGTGGGATCGTTGAACCAGCCAAGCGTTAACCTAGTTGGTACCATAAGCCTCATCCCCAATTACGGCTAAGCGATACCAAGAGGCGCACGGTACGGTTGTGATATGCGGCGTTATTTTCCACAGCCAGTCAGTCACTCAACTGGTCTTTATAAACCGCCAAAGAGAACCACGACAGCCAGAATTCACCCTGAGACCAGGTCAGTTTAATTGTAACGTTGGTCACAGGGAGGGAATACATGGGAACAAGAAGCAATAACGAATACGTAATAAATGGATACTAAAAACCCCCTAAAGTCTCAACTCTTACCGATACTCCCGGCCATGGATTAAACAAACGGGAGCCTGAATTATTTATACCTTACGGCTTTTTGACACACCATGACAGAGAGATAAATCGGGCAGGACAAGACAGAAGACGATTTTTTTGGGGGGGCAAACCCGACAGAGCCTGCAGGATGGGTCCCGCGCAGACCCGGCAGCTGAGGCAGGCAAACGTCTCATGCTGCTGTGGGCGAGCGGTCCGTGCTCCGTCGTCCGGGGCGAGCGGTCCGTGCTCCGTCGTCCCGGGCGAGCGGTCCGTGCTCCGTCGTCCCGGGCGAGCGGTCCGTGCTCCGTCGTCCCGGGCGAGCGGTCCGTGCTCCGTCGTCCCGGGCGAGCGGTCCGTGCTCCGTCGTCCCGGGCGAGCGGTCCGTGCTCCGTCGTCCCGGGCGAGCGGTCCGTGCTCCGTCGTCCCGGGCGAGCGGTCCGTGCTCCGTCGTCCCGGGCGAGCGGTCCGTGCTCCGTCGTCCCGGGCGAGCGGTCCGTGCTCCGTCGTCCCGGGCGAGCGGTCCGTGCTCCGTCGTCCCGGGCGAGCGGTCCGTGCTCCGTCGTCCCGGGCGAGCGGTCCGTGCTCCGTCGTCCCGGGCGAGCGGTCCGTGCTCCGTCGTCCCGGGCGAGCGGTCCGTGCTCCGTCGTCCCGGGCGAGCGGTGAAATAACACCCAATTTCCGAGCCGTTTGTCGTGTTAACGTGTTTTCTAATTCCCCGAGCCAAATTTTTTCCCACGTGTCACACGCAGCTGTTTATGAATAATAATGTTTGTGAACATATCCCTGAAACGTCAAGATAAATGAAACGTTGTTATTTGGTGAAAGCTACTCAAGGTTTTTGGGTTGTATGCAGTGTGTACTGTAGTTTGTAATCAAACTGACTCCAACCTGCCGATTCCCGAAAGAAAAAATGCCGATATCGGCCAAGCACACGTGCGTGCGTGCGTGCGTTCGTTTCATAAAAAACAACATTTTATCTGCGAACTCCCCTGCCCCCACCCCTCTCTCTCCCTCTCGTTGTCCCATCCTTGCTCTACCCCCTCACAATATTGCAGTACCATCCTCCCACACGTCTCTCACTCTCCCTCCCTTTATCTGTCTCTGGAAATATCTGGACAATGCTTATGTCTGTACGTTCTTTGTTTGTGTCGGGACGCGTCCGGGCGGTGTTTGAAGTATGACCAGTACAAAATGAATTTTAGACATTATTTTGATTGCATCTTCACTGTTTTTATGCAGAATCATTTTGATGAGACAGTGTGAATCGTAATTTAAGCTCCGCCACACGTCTGCCTTCCCTTTCTCTCACCGTCTTCCCTTTCCCCACCCCTCCTCACTCTCTTTTTCTACCCCACCCCCCCTTCCTTGCTCCTCCTCCCTCCCCTTTCTCTTTTCTCCACCTCTTCTTCCCCCCCCCTATTTAATATTCCCATCAGCAAAGTGAAGGGTGATATTTGCTAGTATTAGATAAACAAAACTGACCATGTTATTGGTGAGCTGGTCACTTCTCTCAAGATTTTCTTTGATGGAACCCAGCACATCCTGTTCCTGAAAATCATATAATCACCAACCGACACGTCATGTCAACGAAACACACAATAAGATGCAAAACACTAACATATTTAAGAATTTTCATGGTTATAGCCATCATTGCTTTTACAATAGCTGTCATTCCCTGACCAGACACAAGTACAAGTGGTAAATGTATCCGTCTCTGTGCATCTCTCGCCATCCACTCCTCGCCCACCCTGTCAGTGCCCCCTTTCCACAGCACACACACACACACACACACACACACACACACACACACACACACACACACACACACACACACACACACACACACACACACACACACACACACACACACACACACACACACACACACACACACACACACACACACACACACACACACACACACACACACACACACACACACACACACACACACACACACACACACACGCACGCACACACGCAAACACACACACACGCAAACACACACACACACACACACACACACACACACACACACACACGCAAACACACACACACGCAAACACACACACACGCAAACACACACACACGCAAACACACACACACGCAAACACACACACACGCAAACACACACACACACACACACACACGCAAACACACACACACACACACACACACACACACACACACACACACACACACACACACACACACACACACACACACGGCAACTTACCCTATTCATGGGCAGTTTTCACATCGCTGCTTGTTAGATTTGTGACCGTAATTTGCATTGCCATCAGAGTGTGTGTGTACGTGTGTGTGTATGTGCGTGTGTACGTGTGTACGTGTGTACATGCGTGTGTACGTGCGTGTGTACGTGTGTGTGTACGTGCGTGTGTGTGTACGTGTGTGTGTACGCGTGTGTGCGTGTGTGTGTACGTGCGTGTGTACGTGCGTGTGTGTGTACGTGTGTGTGTGTACGCGTGTGTGCGTGTGTGTGTACGTGCGTGTGTACGTGCGTGTGTACGTGCGTGTGTACGTGCGTGTGTACGTGCATGTGTACGTGTATGTGTACATGTGTGTACGTGTGTGTGTACGTGTGTGTGTACGTGCGTACGTGTGTGTGTGTACGTGTGTGTGTACGTGTGTGTGTACGTGTGTGTACGTACGTGCGTGTGTACGTGCGTGTGTACGTGCATGTGTACGTGTATGTGTACATGTGTGTGTACGTGTGTGTACGTGTGTGTGTACGTGTGTGTGTACGTGCGTACGTGTGTGTGTACGTGTGTGTGTACGTGTGTGTGTGTACGTGTGTACGTACGTGCGTGTGTGTGTACGTGTGTGTGTACGTGTGTATGTACGTGTGTGTACGTGTGTGTGTGTGTGTGTGTGTGTGTGCGTGTGTGTACGTGTGTGTACGTGTGTGTGTGTGTGTACGTGCGTGTACGTGTGTGTACGTGTGTGTGTGTGTGTGTGTGTGTGTGTGTACGTGCGTGTACGTGTGTACGTGTGTGTACGTGAGTGGAAGTGTGTGTACGTGTGTGTACGTGCGTGTACGTGTGTGTACGTGTGGGTACGTGTGTGTACGCATGTGGGTGTGCGGACGTGCGTGTACGTGTGTGTACGTGTGTACGTGTGTGTACGTGTGTGTACGTGTGTGTACGTGTGTGTACGTGTGTGTACGTGTGTGTGTGTGTGTGTGTGTGTGTGTACGTGCGTGCTTTCTTCTCAAGTTACGCTTCTCTAACCTGTCTGAGTTTTTCTTCCAACTCGGTCTTGCGGATCCGTGATTTCTCCAACGCCATCGAAAGAATCCGATGGTGACAGATGAGCGGTATTTTTACATCACCGAGGAAGTCTGAGTTTACCAAAACAGCCGAGATGAACACGACCACCGAAGGCAAAGGGAACCAGCGGATTAAACAAGGAAATAATTACCCGACTCTACTCCTCCCTCAGCCAATTATTGATTACCTGGTTGTCGTTTCACGTGTGGTGTGGTGTGGTGTGGTGTGGTGTGCTTTGCGTGTTTTATCCCACAATCAAATCCGGCTGAAGCAACCCGTATTTTTTTTAATTTCCAGGATTTTAAGGAAAAATGTAGTTTGAAAGGCGATACTCTGAACTTATACACCGCTTATTAAACCCTCCTCGTAAAAGATTATATTAAATAAGTAAATGTATCGACACACTAATTAAACAAGGAAATGGTGTTAACTGCATAACTTAGCACCTCACACAATACAGTTCGACAGCGAGATGAATGTGAGAGATGTTTGACATCGCTCATCAGCTTTGGTAATTAAATACATCCACCAATCACAGTGGAGGATCATAAAAAGGGGGCGGGGCTTGTTGGGGGAATTTTAAAAACATTAATGAATGAAAATATGACGACATAACATGTTCAGTGTTTTCCTTTTAAAACTCATTGATTATCGCAACGTCTTTGTGTTTGGACAATTTATTCCTTCAGAATATGTCAGAAAGCAGTTTTTTTTTTTTGGAGCCGTTCCATTGCGTAGTTTCTTGTGGAACAATCGCCTCGTGGCTTAAGCACTCAAGCAAGCGTTCCAACGAAACGGTTCATAAGGAACGGCACCGTGCCAAGGGATAACAAACTGATTGGTAATGGAACACACGCCGCAGGATCTGACGTCTAACTTTGCACACAATATATCGGCCATGCTGGAGTAGTTCGATCAGTGGATCGACGATTTTTTTTAATTATTAAATTGCTAATTTACTTATTTCCCCGCTGTCGCTTTTTCCTCTGAAATTTTATAGTGTTTTTTTTTTCATTTGAAAATTTCCAGTAATTTACTTCATATTTTTTGAAGGGACGGGACGCAGTTTCAGATGAAATTTGACGTCATTATAGAGGAAGAAGAAGAAGAAGAAGAAGTCACAATTTTAGGAAGAGAAATCTGAGCGATTCTTGTGGGTTCGTGAAGGGATCTTGGGCGGTGTGTGGTTCACGGGCAGTGATGCACTTCTCCGTACCTGACACTGAGGAAAGAGCTGACGAGACGGGAATAACCTACATTGTGCGTATTTTTTTTAATGTATTTTATTTCATCGAATAACTGTAACCATCAAGCGGATGACGAACCTGTCACGGCCTTTCAGTTCGACGCCTTGTTTTAGCGGTTTGCACCGAAAATGGTTCCTTATATCATTATATATGTATATAACTATATAACAGCACGATATAAAATCACTTTCATCATTGTGGTGTTACGTTGTCTTCAAGGAATCACGTTGTAACCTCCACCACCGAAGGTGAAGGTGATGTTGATGTTTTTACCCCTTTCTGTGTCTTTTTGTTTGTTTGTTTGTTTGTTTGTGTACAGGATATCTCTCAAAGTTGTGGATGGTTTCGGATGAAATTTTGTGGACACGTTGAGTGTGTGACGAGGATTCATTGGTTCCATTTTGGTGAAGATCCGAATCTGGATCTGGATACGAGAATTATTTAATTTTAAAAGTGATTCTTCACTCTTGAGAGATTGGGTCAAAAATGATACATCGGATGATATTGAACATATCGGGGACAATCAGTACATTAAAATGTATTGATTGGGCACGATATGTTCTCGTGGAACAGGTATTACATGGCAGAGGTATATGCCCTTCCAGTTCGATATGAGACATGACAACAGTGTAGTGACTCAATAATTGTTGGTTCACCTGGAACATGGTCCCAGAGAGCTTGTGGGATGGCACATCATCCATCCGTCCGTCAACAAATACTTGCAACTTCTTCTCTGAAACTTCAAACTACATACAATTTCAATGAAACTTGACCACAACCTTCGTCACCTTTGATGTACCAAAGTTTGTTCATGCAATTTCAAATATCAGGGTCGAAGAGGATTTACGGTGGGGGTGGGAGGGGACGTTCAGGTCAGGTATGGGAGCGTGTTGCTGTGTCCATTTTCCGGAGGCCTCCATCTGGCCATCCCGCAGGCACATCCTGGCTCGTCCCCATCTCCTTGAGAGGCCGATAAACTTGCTGCAACCACGAGGCACGTGGTCAGCCCATTAGCCTGTTCCACTCACGAGACTCCCTCGCTGAGAGAATCTGGTGAGCAGGATCAGCATCAGGCAAATTAGCCACCTGTCCATACAGCCGCAGCTGACGCTCACGGACTATGCAGGTATCAAATCTCAATTGAGTCTTAGCAACTGCTCACTGGACACAAAGTTCAACCAGCGAGAGCCAAGGATTCTCCGAAGAGACCTGATACCAAAGGAATTAAGTCACCGTCTCCGATCCCTGGTCGGAGTCCAAGTCTCACAACCATACAGCATGATTGGGAACACCAAACACCAGAAGACTCAGACTTTCATCCTCCCACACAGGTACCGGCAGCGCCACACCCCATCATGCAGTGAATCTCTGACTCGCCAACCCTGACCCAGACGGCTGTTGCCCTCTGACTCACAGCCAACAGAGACATGAATATCACTGCCAAGGTAAGTGAATCTCTCCACGACCTCAACATCCTCACCACAAACAGGTACAGACAGGACAGCAGCATCCAAGATGTCATTGAAAGCCAGGGATCTAGGTTTTGACCCAGGAAACCCATAATCCCAGCGGCTCCGACCCCTCATTCAGCACCTTGAGGGCCCCCAAATGGATATCTAAATTCTCCACAAAGATTACTGCATCATCTGTGAAATCAAGGTCAGAGATCTTGACATTCCCAAACGATGCACCGCAGCTTGATCTCTCCGACATCCTCCCTAAAATCCAGTCCATGCAACTGCTGAAAAGTGTGGGGGCCAGTACACACCCCTGACGAACTCCAGTAACAACTGGAAATAAGTCAGAGATGGTATCACCACATCTCACAACACTCTCAGCACCAGATTATAGTTCAGACATCAGATCGATCAGTTTTGGTGGCACCCCACAAAGACCAAGAATCCCCCAGTGGGCATCCCAATTTATGGAATCGTACAGATATCAACATAGGCTGCAAAGCCACCCCTTCTGCAACTCTCACCTGCATTCGGTGAGGACCTGAATAGCAAGGATACGGTCAATCGTTGACCTCTTTGTTGTAAAGCCTGACTGCTCTGGACGCTGGTGCTCAAGCAGATGGTGGCGAACCCTAACAAGAATTATCCGAGCAAAGATCTTGCCCGGCACTGAGAGCAGCGTCACCCCTCGGTAGTTGTTGCAGTCTTGGCGATCATTCTTCCCTTTCCAGAGAGGGACAACAAGGCCCCTCTTCCAGTCAGTTGCGATGATGCCTGTGTTCCAGGCAGAGCACAGACTATATGCAACGACACAAGTGCAGCATTTCCACGGGCCTTGAGAAGTTCAGCGTGGATGCCACAGATCCCTGGTGCTTTACTCTATTTCAACCAGTTCACCGCAGTCTGTATTTCCACAAACGAGGGTAGACCACAGTTGATTGGAGGGTCAGCAACAGGTATTGTGACACCCCTGTCGTCCAACTAGACAGCTGGTGGATCAGCCTGGTACAACCGCTCAAAGTAATCGGTGCAACGGGCCTTCACTTGTCAAGAGCATGCTGAACCTGCCTCAAGATCAACTTGCTGCTTAGCCGAAGCAATGGCAGTATATGCACACTGTGTTATACCCTTGTGTGCAACTCTTAGTTTATACCCCCATGAGTAAGGAAATCATGCCTGATTTTGGTAAACAAATTCTGCAGTAAATTTTAACCACAGTTGGTGTACTTGGTTTGCATTTCATATTGTCTCTCGTTTGGTGTGTATTGCAGGCATACAACATCCATGTGAATGGTGCATTTCACTGCCGTGTTCGGTTCAGCCAGCTGCATGCCCTGAACGAACAGGTAAGCAACCAAATTCATTGACAGACATCGAAGGAAAAATTTTGGTGATGGCTCACGGATATCCTCTATTTCTTGTCCAACTATGTTTTTGCACGAGTGTGAATATACACAAATATTTATCTTATTTTCAGCTCAAAAAGGATATTGGCAGCATCTTGCCTTACCATTTCCCTCCAAAGAGGCTCCTGTCCCTTACCACCTCACAGGTGGAACAAAGAAGGGAGCAGCTTGAACGGTACATTCAGTGTGGTAAGTTACCACATAACATTGTAGGTGGGAGTTGCATTCAATGTCAGCAATTCTGCTAACAGTCTATTACTGTATTACAATAACCAACCTATTGTTGGCTTAACGGTTAGGGTGGCTGGCATATGATCTTGGGGTCTTGAGTTCAAGCCCCTGTCACCATTGAATTAATTAACACCAGGCAGGTTGACTCAGCCTGCCATCCTTCTGAGGTCTGCAAAATGAGTACTCTCGTGCTGGTAATTGGGGCATTGCATCAGCGGCACAGCCGTGTTCCCAGAAAATGATGCAGCCAAGCAGCGGTAGGCTGCATATGAATAAAAAATAATAATAATAGTTAACCCGTGCACACAAAGCAAAAAGTGGGGTTAAGGCAAGCAATTGGTTCATGTCTGTCTGTCTTATCAGTTTATGATTGAGGAACAGCTTATTTAAATCTAATGTTATATTTTGAACACGAATCGGAACATGATTCGGAAGACGAATCTTTCGTTTTAACCAAACTTTGTTCAGAATTTGTCCTGATCACACATGTGCAGAGGAATGAGATAATTTTTTTTAGGATGTCTGCCTGCCTGGCAGTCAAACAAAATTGAAAATCATTCCAAACAGGAAACCTACTGTTTTTAAGGACGTCATAATGGACACAAACAGGCACGAATAACCAATGCAATGTGTTATATTGGGTGAGGTAATAGACACTATGGAAAACAACAGTAAAAACCGGAATTAATTCATTTGACTTTTTCAATCTTTATTTAAATTTCATTGCGGTAAACCCTCAAATATCACGGGGGGGGGGGGGGGTAACGTTACTGGAAAATGTCGCGATAGTTAAAACCGCAATTGCGAAAACCAAGGGCCGATGGGAAAAGGGATTTTCGGTTCCTGGGCTTCGAGAAAATGTAGATGGTCAGTGGCAGCCAGATATAAACACATCACAATTGAAATAAATGTAAAATATATATATATATATATATATATATATATATATATATATATATATATATATATATATATATATATATATATATATATATATATATATATATATGTGCAGTCATGCGCCGCTTAACGACGGATCTGCCAGCTCTGAAAAAAAAAAAATGCAGCTGAAAAATTCCTATCGCCGACGTAGCACTGCCAGTCATATAAATATAGCACGTACAATTATGTTGTATATACAAAATTATGTAAAAAAATAGCACATACAAAAAAATACAGCACATAATACTTCATAATGATAATAAACGACAGTGTGGCCCTGTTACAATGCGATCGTTGAGGTCCATAAAATGTCATCGCGAAAAAAGCAGGGTCGTGCTCAATCGGGATTCAAGGAAATCGGCTTTCAAACTGAACCAGTGTTTGCACGTTTACCTTCTAGCAAGTAAATTACCTTTGAATTGAAGAATTCCGCGAATAAATCGTTGTTGTTAGTCGAAATTAAAACACAAATTTCTTTTCGGTGAAGCTTTTTATGTTGCTAAAACAATCGCACTGTTCCGAAAATATATATCACAATTGACAGGTGCTCGTTTCTTCATTTATAAATTGTAACATCGATGCAATGATTACGTATTTATAAAATCCAAACGCAATTTATTCATCTTTCTATCATCGATGCAAGAGGAGATTGTAAGCTGCTGCGAACAACACCAATGGCCGTCATGAACAGCACGAAGGAAAAACTAATGTGTCTTCAGTCTCTCTTGGATGCGTGTTACAATTGCTGACAGTATTCAGTACAGTAACATGCTGTACAGGTTTGTATCCAAGGAGCAATAGGCTATACCATATAGCTATACCATATATTAGGCTATACCATATATAGGTGTGTAGTTTTGTGTAAGTACGATGTTCGAAAAAGAAAAAAAAAAAAGATGTTCGCACAACGACGACGTCGCTTTACGACGCGTTTCTCAGAACATAACCCCATCGTTAAAGGCCCGGTCACACCTTGACGTTTTAGCCAACGTATGCCGATTTTTGAATTTTTTTTTTCTAAAATGCTGGCACACGTTGAATACGTTATGGGTAAGTTTTGATAACATTGAGAGCACGCTGAAAAACACTGCCATACGTCCTTGTACGTTGGCTTTAAACGTTGTACTTTTCGGTTGTCCTCAAATTTTTTCATGCTTGAAATTTCACGACGTATGCCGGCGTATGACTCACACGTTCCGCTACGCTGGCCACAAGTTGTATGCACGGTCTGCGATCGTTGACAGACGTCAACACATGCTACTTGTAAGTTAATCATAAGTTGAGACACGCCGAGGTAATGTTTAGCGTACCCGAAACTTATTTCTAACCTATGATTAATGTGTTGTTGGCACGTTACGCGATCGTTGCCACACATCGACAGACGTTACTTTTAAGTTACTCATAGGCTGAAAGACGTCGGTATAATGGATCGTCCTTGTGTCAGCGTCCACGGCCACGGCCAGGACACTTATTTGCAGCATTCTTCAAACTTTTCTTCGGCATGACGAGGATGTTCACACTTCGATGTCTAGCTTGGCTATGATTCCAATTGTCCATCGGCAGCGTCTATTTAAAATAGTCGAGTTTGAGCGTTTTAACACGTTCAGAAGAAACGCTTCAAATTTCCAAACCCCAGCGTCAAAAAAAAAAATAATAATAAATAAAATAAAACAAAGGCGAGTGACAGCAATTTTAATCGTTCATTGTAAACAATGAAACTAGCTGAGTGGTACCGTTTAAAAGTCCTTGAGTGTAAAAAAAATCCAATTGTTGAGCGCAAGCGTCTACTTTCAATAGTGGGGTTTGAGCGATTTAGCACGTTCAATAGAAACGATTAAAATTTCTGAGCGCCAGCGTCAAAAAACAAAGGCGAGTGATAGCAATTTAAATCGTTCATTGTAAACAATGAAAATAGCTGAGTGGAACCGTTTAAAAGTCGTTGAGTGTAAAAAAAAAAAATCCAATTGTTGAGCGCAAGCGTCTACTTTCAATAGTGGAGATGCAGCCATTTAAATCGTTGAGTGGCAGCCTATGAACCTACCCGTGGACACGCGGACGCAAGGACGATCCATCATAACCCACACCCTCCCCCTCACACCCACCTACTACTACCAACATGAACAAACTACTACTGATACTGTTACTGCTGACATGGACATCGACTCAAAAAGGACTCGAAAACACTGTTGGGTTCCCCTTTTATGAGCAGCATTTTTATATACCAATTCCCAAAACCGCTGGGAACACGTCTTTATATGGCAGTTGTAAGCTAGAAACACGTTCATTTATTTTTTTTTTGTCGACCGGAAGACGTCATTGGAATACGTCTACATACGTCGATGTGTGTTGGGACTACGTAAAGAATTGGTTCAAAGCACGTCAAACATAAGTTAGAAATAAGTTTCGCGTAAAAAAGACATTACCGCGACGTGTTTTGACTTATGAGTAGCTTATAAGTAGCCTTTGTGGACGTGTGTAAGCGTCCGCATATCGTGTGTAAAACTTATTCCCATCACATGCGGAACGTGTGTCATACGCCGAGTACGTCGTAAAATTTTGAACATGTTTAAAATTTCTTGACGTACTCTACTTACTACGACGTATGATAGCATACTTTAGCGTTCTACTCACGTATACCAAACTTACTCATACCGTATTTGACGTGCCCCCAACGTTTTAGACACATTTTTCTTAGGTCGGCATACGCTGGCAAGATCGCCAAGGTGTGACCGCGATGTTGTCACTTCCATTTCTACGGCAGTTATGATTCGAATCGTTGTGCGTCAGCCTTTTAATAGGCTACGTCACGACATCGTCGGCGATGCGTGCAACGCGCTATGCCGAAGTTAGACTATCGTTGGGCATAGGTTGTGTAGGCCAACAACAGGTTCAGCATTCGTTGGTATAAGTTATCTATAACACAACGAAACGTTCTGTGTCCATTACTAATATGTTATGCATACGACCAACTAGTTATGAATACGTCCGAATCTTAAAAAAAAAACATCAAAAGTTCAACGTCAGCCAGCGTTTTACATACATTTTAATACGTTGCCATCGCTGGCTAAAACGTCAAGATGTGACCGGGCCTTAAGTGGCGCTTGCGCCACTTAACTGTGTATATATATATATATGTATATATAGTGTTGTGGTTGACGAAATTTACAAACCACCATTCAGGTCCCTTAGGTGAGATATCTCGGTAAGTATATGTGTAGTTAGGCCCAAACCCGTTGTCTAGAGGGAATAAATGTCATTCATGCGGGCTGCGACTCTTCAGGATAGCAGTTTTTCTTTTACTATCTTTATTTTGGACCAGCCGCCATTATTACCACCACCAACCACGTCTCAACAGCCTTCACAACAACAACCACCAACCACAACGCCGCTTCACCACAACCGCCACGACCTTTACCGTCACAACTCGCCACCGTCGCATCGCCACCATTCTCGCGCCACTTGTGGGCGCCGATACTGGACTCGTGTAGGGCGCGCACCGAGCAGCGTGTTCAAAAACATCACGGACTTTCCACAGAAAACGGATCAAAAACGACTCACGTCCAATCGGTGAGCGGGGGGTGGCGATTTGGCCCCGCCTCCAGGGCGTTGGAGGGCGGTCGCTATATGCAAATACATGG